>NC_036255.1:10184629-10205768 GCF_002742605.1 Olea europaea var. sylvestris | reverse complement strand
GCTACAGACCATTTCGATACATAAAAAATAATCAATTTGAAAACGCTGTAAAAAATGAGAGGGGTTCAAGAATCCGTTTTCTTTTTATGAGGGTTAAAATCACTTATTTTGGGGGCGAAAAAAGGGAAGAGAGGGATGGGGTTTCTCTCGCTTTTGGCATAGACCCCTCCTCCCCCCAGGCCCAAAAACTATTTTTTAAAGGTATTTTTTATTTTTTAGTAAAAAATCAGTTTTTTATATATAAATTTTTTTTTCTACGTAGTAGCCCAATTTGAAATTTTATAATTCGGTTTTGGATCCAATCCTGGATTCGTCCCTAATTACTTTTATAGTGTACTAGTTTTTTATTATTTTGAAAACAATGTTAGCACCTTGAACATTAAAGATTAATGAGGGAGAGGCGTGCTAATTGAATACATGCTGCTGTGTAAATTTACATATTAGAATATAGAGTACACTTGCAAATTTATTTATTCACAATCACGTGCAATTCACCACAACATGCATTTGTACACATATCCCTACTATATAAAAATGAAAATGTGAAGTTACTGTAAAAAGCAAAGTGAGTGAATCCATTTTATCTCACTGTAGCATTTAATTTTTTTTTTTTCAAGTGAGTGAACAAAAACGATGCCGTTTATCTTAGTATATATTTATTATACACTACCTCCAAATTTACTGCAATACGCAACTTTCCATGTCACAAATCTTATCTCAGTATATTTCTAAAAAATGTAAAGACGTAGTTATAGCTAAAAATTTGTTTCGAGTTTTTTATTATTTTAAGTTTAAAAAATAAAAAATTATGATTGTAATTAGTTATTATATGTAAAAATATATTAGCTTTAAAAAAAATATTAAAAAAATTACTTTTTCTCTAACTCTCCGTGCACGGAGACTTTGTCTCCTTATTATTATTATTATAATTTTTTTTTAATTTATATATATATATATATTATTTATTTATTTATTTTTATTTTTATTTTTATTTTCATAACTTTCTTTTATTTCATTTTTATTAAATTTTGTTGGAAAATTGTGTCAAACTTTATTTTTCGATTTAAAATTTTTTTATTCTTTTCGTGGGAATTTTTAATTTTAATTAAATAATATTTATTTTTAGTTTTAATTATTTCAATTTAATTCCATTTGTCTCACTGTAACATTTTTTAAAAAAAATTCCCCCAGTAGATGAGCAAAAACGACGCCGTTTGTCTTAATATATATTTTATATACAACATGCAACTTTCCACGCCACCAATCTTATCTCTTCACAAAAAAATATTATTTCTAATAGCATTTTTAATTTTTTTTTGAAGTAAGTGAGCAAAAACGACGTCGTTTGTTTTAGTATATATTTTATTATACACTACCTCCAAATTTACTGCAACACGCAACTGTCCATGCCACCAATCTTATCTCAGTATATTTCTAAAAAATGTAAAGACTTAGTTATAGCTAAAAATTTGTTTCGAGTTTTTTATTAATTTAACATAAAAAAAATAAGATGGTGGCAAGCCTCCGTGCACGGTTTCCGTCCATTACTACCGTACTATCCCATATTTCGTAAAAGCGGAGGCTTCCCCATTGCCAACTTTCTTAGTCGTAGAACGGGCTATTGCCTTTGTCTCTTTCCGCCGGGCTCCACTGACGATGGGTATCCTACTCGGCCCGCTTCTTCCTAAAGAAGTCGATAAAGGCTTCTTGAGGATTGTGCCCTTCCCTTCACCGATTTATTCCTTCCTCGAGCAGAGAAGCTTGCATTCAGGAAAGTCTGTCTTCGGTCTTTAGCCAATTCCAGTTCAATCGTAAGATTGAGGTATTCGATCTCTCTCATCTGTATCTGCGTAAAGACCTCGAAATTCTTTTAGATGGGCTGGAACCACACTTATGTCCCGAGATTTTTTTTAAATTTAAAACTTACTTTAAACTTTATTTTTTAATTGAAAATTTTTTTTATTCTTTTTGTGGGAATTTTTAATTTTAATTAAATAATATTTATTTTTAGTTTTAATTATTTCAATTTAATTCCATTTGTCTCACTGTAGCAATTTAAAAAAATTCCCCCCAGTGGGTGAGGGAAAATGACGCTGTTTATCTTAGTATATATTTTATATATAACACGCAACTTTTCATGCCATCAATCTTATCTCTTCACTCAAAAAATATTATTTCTAAATTTTGTTTGAAAATTTATTTTTTCAATTTAAAATTTTACTATAAACTTTATAATTTGAAAAGCCACTTAGAAGTATGTGAACCTCAAGGATATAAGGTGTATCTATATAAAATTTTGTTTAAAAATTGTTTTAAAAGTTTTAAAATTTAAAATTTCGATTCAAAAAAAGCTCTTTTCAAATCAGCTATTCACCAGTCCGAAAGCCCCAGTTCAAATCAATTAACATTAGACAAAATGAAAGAAAAAATAGAGTAGAAAATGGAATTAAAAAATTTAGCAGTATTATCGTTGAAAAACCAAGCCAGTTCATTTTGAATAATATTGTATATATTTTTGGTGTGGCTTGTAGTTATTTTATAGCTTTAAATGAAATTATTTTCTCTTCAATTTACATCTCAGTAATTTCTCATTTTCAAAAACTTAAAACACGTTTTTTTTTTTTAATTCTAAACATTCCACGCTAATAATAACATAATCTATATAAAACTCATACAACGCACGTGTCAAAGACTAGTATCTTATAAAATAGGCACTTCTAGATCTATGTGTTTAGGTAAGTTCAAATTAACAGTGAAATTGAAGCAGAAGTTAGCAACAAACTAATAAGAAGGATAAAAGCTCAAATTCACTTAGTTGTCCGAGTATATTCCTATGTGCTATGTAAAGCTGTAGAAATACAAGTGATGTGTAATTGGGCTTATAAGCATAAAGAAATGTATTAGAAAATTAAGGACCTGAAAGAATTATCAATAATGTTGACTGGGATGCAATTTGGTTAGATGTCTTTCAGCAGCTTTGTAGGTGGTACCATCAAAGAAACATTGGTTAGACAATTCTCCATTGCAGTCGTGGCTATAAAGATCGATTCCCTCGTGACTACTGCCAGCACACCAACATGCCTCGTTGCACCAGAATTTGAAGAACCAATTTTCATTTCTCAAGTTGTACTTGTTGAAGTTCGTTCATTTTAGATCGAGCTTGCTAAAGTTCTATTTGAAGGATAGATATCACTGGAGTAGCATTTGTTGGTTGGTTATGGGTTAGCCTATTACTTGCTTTTAATGTATCTAATGTTTTGCAACCAACAAGACCCCAATTTGTTGTCCCTTCCATTGAGTCGTAAAGTTCAAACTGGGCTTGAACTACAAGAAACAAAAGTATTTTCAAGATTGAATAGATAGGCTAAAAAGGAGAAGAACAAATAGGAGAATCTTTTATTTGTTAATAAAATGGATCCAAGGTTTAGTAATCAATCGATGTAAACACACTACAAATTTTCGACTATAAAATTGTTCAATGAACTTTTATGAAAAGCCAAATATATAATTGTATAGAATAGCACATTTTGCAAAAGAGGATTTCTCTTGTTATTGTTGAAAAATTACACCGATATTGTGCATATTATATTCACAATACATACCATTTATGTTCACAAAATCAAAACGCAATTTTGTCTTACCGAAATGAATTTGGGAAGATGAAACGATAGATTCAATCATTTTCATTCTTTATTTCAAACCTACATGAAATCAAAAGAATGTTATTAATTTTCTGAAATCAAATACGAAGGAAGAAATCAGAAAAAATCAAGGAGAGATACAAGTGGTGTGATTGGCCAATGCGAGTGATGGACACTTTGTCCTTAAGATGAATTTGTCCCGCATCGGTGCAACGATTTTCCGACAATCATCTCCCAAAATATGTAATAGCATATTTTCTTATTTTGAAGATGATTGAATTTGAATTGTTCTTTTTTTAATGTATTTTGATCTTTAGTATTTATTTCTTTAATTTCCTCTCACTGAATTTTGTCCATAGTATTTTCTTGATGGGATCATCATATTTTTCCATCATCGTCTCATAAGTAATATATCATGACTTAATTTTAAGCATGTTTGTCTCATTTAGCCTCCTTTTTTGTGTTTCTTGAAAAGTAAATTATAAGTTTGAATCAAAGTCAAACTTCAATTTAAACCGCACATTCACAATTACTCTCCCCCATTAGTTATTATATTGAATGGGTTAAGTCTAATGCAAATTTTTCTGCGCAAAAAGAATTTTAAGTGCTATAGTAGAGAGAGAAAAATTCCGCAGCACATATATTTGATTTCCCTAATATTTTTCTCGTGTATAAAAGGTGTTCAAACGATCCTCCATTTCATGTCATGTAGTGGAGAGAAAACAAAGACAGATATGAGTCCAAAATAAATTGTAATTCTGTTCACGATCTTATGAATGCAATTCTTGCATTAGAAGTGAACTATCTTAAATCGTGTGATTTTCGTACTTTCTTTTTTCCTATTTTACATCATCATAATAATTTATATAATCGTCTTTTAATCAATAACAAAATAAACTTAAATATTATTTTTTCGACACTAAGAAAGATATCTAGTACCATTCAAATAATAAAAACTTAATGACTTGACAAAATTCTCATTCATATATCCTAACACTTGTGTCATTAAAATATTTTCAAATAAAAATAGTCATAAACTTGTTGAATTTATATCATTACTGATGACATTTTTTGGGGTTTTTTAAGTGTATTGATTTTACCAAACTTATTAAAATATTAAAATTAAATGATAATATTTAATTGAAGAATAGACAACCTAAAAATCTTACAAGCACTAGCCGTCACCAAGTGGAACCGTGTGAAAAAATTGAATATGATTAAGTAAAAGATAATGAAACATTTGGCATCCAAATGGAGACTTTTCAGGATTCTAGAATTCCTTTGAAAAATAATTTATAGTCACACAACGAACATTCTTATTTCAAACGGGGCTTTACCATGTAGAATACAGACCAAGTCGTCTGGTTCGGCCAGCTCGGAACCATGGCAGGCCAATCCTAGCGGAACAGGCCATGCAGGGCTCCACTTATGCATCAATGCTATTAAATTAAGCTCCCATTTTATTTAGATAAAAAATCGAATTTTAGTAAAGTGATATATTATAGGATACACAATTTTTTAACCACACATTCCATCAATTTTTATCAAAATTTAATAAAAATTTAACTTTAATCCCTATCAAAAAAGAACTAGATTTTGATAAAAGTTGATTAAATGTTTTATTAAAATTAATTGTTGACTTTGACTTAAATTTTAATTGTAACTAAGCAAAATAGGGGCTAAATATCAATTAGTCATTTTTCATTCCTCTATTCAGATTATTAGTACGTGGATGTTAAAATTCAAAATAACAAGATGCTTAATAATTCAACTATATTTCTAAAACACCTTTGAACATTCCAGAAATAAATTGAAAAAAAAAAAAGAAAAAAAGAAAAAAAGGAAAGGAACTTAACAAAGGAAAGTACAGGGTCTATTTGATGTGTGTTTCGGTCATCAATTTTGAATTTTGAGTTCATTCTCAATTTTCTATTTTAAGAATTTGCTTTACGATTGCTAAAAACGAATTTGATTTGTCATTTTTAAAAACTATTTATCAAAACTAAAAATTAGAAATCACGTTTGATTTGAAATTTTGAAAATTTGTTTTATGACTTTTTTTTCATGAAATTTGATTAGTAGGTAAAAATAAAACAATTTTATAAAAATATGTTATCAAATAATATATACACTTTAAAATTGGTGAATTTTACAATATTTTTTCTCGCTACAAAAGTAAAATAAAAAAATAAATTTAGTTCAAATATAAAAAATAAAAAAAAATTAATGACAGAGACTGCTAATATTTTTTTATCTTTGTTCATTTAGATATATTTTTTAAAATTTTTATGTAAATAATCATTAAAGTGAATTATTTTTATTTTTTATAATTATAATTTTTTTTAGATTTTTTTATGATTTTATGTTTTTAGAATTTTAGATTTTATTTTTTCAAATTTTTTAAAATTTTATTTGTTAGAATTTTATATTTTATATCTTTAAAATTTTAAATTTTAATATTAATTTTAAAATTTTATTTAATTTTTTTTATTTAAACCTTATTTTTCTTGTTCTGAATGTTTTCAGAATTTTCGTTGAAAATATTTAAAACGTCATAAATATATTTTGAATTTTATGTTATAAGTTTAATCTCGTTTTCGAAAATGTATTTTCAAAAATGCTAAATCAAACACGTTTTCAATGTTTTACAAACTTAAAAATGGAAAACAGTAAACCAAATGCACCCATATATTTTGGACCGTCTGCAAAACTAATCAACGCACAGTTATAATCAATACCTTGTCAACATATTCAAACTGAAATCTAAACAAACATGATGAAATAGCCAAAGATACTTAAATAAATGATAAAATTTTAGCTTCAATTCCTTATTTTTCACCGTACCTCCAAATTTAATTCAAATGAACCTAACAAATTGATGAAAAAAGAACGAAAGAACCATATCAATCACAATCAGTACGATGGAAACTCTCCACAAATTCCATCTCTATTAATTCATTACTTCTTTCAATAATAAAATCAATATTCATCTAAGAAGATGACAAAGAATACGTTGCTTTTGTGGTTGTACATCTCATGCAATTCGGCACATCCCATTAGCATCTTGAATATTTTCTTGCTATTCAAAATTAATCTCCAATATTTGCATTAGATTGTTCACCGTTCAAAAAAGAACTGCATATTTCTCACATTGTTAACTACAATGAGAAGTTAACAATCAACTTTCTTATACTCGAAATCTGATTACCTGAGCCTGTTGGGCAAATTTTCCAATAAAAAGATAAATATATATATATATATGTATATATATATATATATATATATATATATATATTTGATGTGGAGTTGGAGTTGAAGTTGCAGCAACTTCTATGAATTCAGTCCAATATATGCATTGCTGAGTGTTAGAGGATTTCTATGATTTTATAATCAAATGTATTTTGATCTTTTCAGTAGTTCCTCAATGTGTGCCCATAATCCAGAGGTCTTATTTTTGGTTTGTGTGTGTAGTTTACTCTTCTAGGAAGAGTGCTTATTGATGGAGAATAATCTATAGCAGTTAAAGATTATAAATCTTTAACTTTCCGAGTTTGAGTTTCTAGTCCTTTTTTCAGTAGGAATTTTTTTGGATATATAAATATACTTGTCGAGTCTCATAATTTTGTAGAGTCAATCAGTATGACCGATATTGTATTGTGCGATTTTGCCTAACCCTTTTAATGATAGGGCTCCTAGGCATCTTATTGAATAGTTCTATTCAAAATGTTCTGATTGCAATGACTAGTGATTGAAAGATGGAAGTGAGCTTGATGAGCAGTGCATTTAGGATGTACTAAGTGAGCTCACCTAATTAAGTTTCCATCGCCTACAAGTTCCTTCATAGACTTGTAAAAGAATGAATAATGATCAATACCAGCCATCTGGCTATGCTTCTGAACATAGTGGACTTTATCCATTCTTATTCTCTGCAAAATAAAATTGTATTTAATAGGAAAGAAACATGGGGTTTCGTGAGATGGAGCCTGTTAAGTGAGGGAGCTGTTTAAATTAGTGGGGGCATAATATTAGGGATTTCTGAAAATAAGCTGTTAGGGCCAATAAAAGGGGTGGGGATCTGTTAGTCATTCAAAATATTATAAGTTGTTTTGGCGAGAGATGCCTCTTTAAAGCTCAAGAGTGCATTTGTACTGCCTTTTATTCTAGTATATACTTTGCTGTTATGGGTTACTTTTTGTAATTCATTTCGTAATTTATCTAGTGTTGGTTCAACCAAAAACAAAGAAGGAACCTCTATCTATGGGTTAAATTGTCTATCTAGATTTATTGATAAGGCCCTTAAAGAGGAGAAGTAGTTGCAATAGGGAACCTCTCCTAGTTGTTGTCAATATGATTTCGTGCATTTCCTACGTACATGAATTAAAATGATGGCAACGACTTTTGTCAATAGTGTACTCTATCTACACAGACAAAGTATCTCCAATAATTGGACTCTAAAGAACACACTCTTGAGACGTGATATATGATAACGTTTGATATGAGTTATATAGATAATTGAAAGTGCGCAGTTTAGTCCCTGTCATTCCTACTTGATTCTAGCATATATTTATTGACACCACACACATAATCTCTTGGTAAAATTTACCGAAGTT
This sequence comes from Olea europaea var. sylvestris, assembly GCF_002742605.1. NCBI lineage: Eukaryota > Viridiplantae > Streptophyta > Magnoliopsida > Lamiales > Oleaceae > Olea > Olea europaea. Next base: position 10,197,517 of record NC_036255.1, on the reverse strand, counting down.
CCATCTAGGTCAGAAGGCATTTAACATAAGTTCTAGAGATGACAAGAGATTTTTTTGTCTGTTCATGCTCTTATGGTAGCCTGGACTATAGTGCAATCTTCTGGTTGTTGATTACGGTGTTATGATATAAATGAACTTCTCCTAAACATTTCAGGTGATACCTCTTTCACTATGGATTGAAGAAATACAGACTCCAAATGCTGTTTTGTCGAAGCACCAAGTATCTTCAAGGTGGGAGGCTCTTTCCTAGAAGAAATATGCAGGCTACGAAGAAAGTACTGGGAATGATTTTTGAGATTTAGCCAACCCAATAGTTTGAAGACAACAAGTTGTAAATTATCTTCTTTTATACAATAATTTTTTATTGTTTAAGAGGAGTGTAAAATGATGTTGATTTAATGGGCAATATGTAAATGAAAATTTTTCTTCGATTTATTACAATAATGTGTTTTGTCTATTTGGTATGGATTAATAAAATTATATTAATGTCATGTTGGCCCAAAAAGTCTTTTTTATTTTGTGGTTGATTTGGTAAATTGTTATACAAATAGGAAAAATACAAAAAAAAAATAATAATAATAATAAAATAAAATAAATATCCTACGGCAACGTTCAATGAACGTTGCAAATGCAATTTTTCGCAACACTCAATGAACATTGCGAATGATGGTTTTCGCAACGTTCATTGAATGTTGCGAAAACCATCATTCACAATGTTCATTGAGCGTTGCAAAAAATCACATTTGCAATGTTCAATGAACGTTGTCAAAACCCTCATTTGCAACGGTCTTTGAACGTTGCCAAAACTTTTCCCTCTACAGCAATGTTGAAACCCACAACAGATGCCTGAACATTGTCATAGGTCTTTGGCAACATTTTTTGACCGTTGCGAAAGGTGATTTTTGGTGTAGTGTTCTTTTCTGTGATGCGTGGTGATGTTTTCGTAAGTTGTTTGACCCATATTTTCCAATATGAGTGCTGCATGAATCAAAATGGTGAAAGCTATCTACAACACAAGAAAACAACAAAATAATCAATTTCAAAGTAAGTCCTTCAACTACAGGAAAAGCAAATGAATAGCAAACTCCTAAACCAAGTAAGATAACGACCGATGAAGTTAGTCCTAGCAAAGAGAGAGAAAAAATTCCTGTGCTTCATTATTGCAAAAGGTTACAAAAGAGATTAAATGGTTCGAGAACGTGTGCCTGTATTGCAGCATACGAGAAGTGTCCAAGATCAACAAACATTATTTCTGAGCCTGATGGAAAATTCACAGAGAATAGTGTCATTCTAATGCGGTGAACTAATTTTAATGGAGAAAGCAACAAGTCCACAAAAAATAAAATAGGCAAAGCATCCGTGACATATTATGGATGCATTTAGTGAGGCACGATAGTAACCAAATGGTTCATGAATGACTTGCATCAACATAGAGGAAGCATTTTCATGTTGTTTGTCAATCACATATAGCTCGCCTACAACCTGGCATGACGAAGTTTTTAAACATTGAAATAAAATATTCAATTTATAGCAAAAGAATCAATTTTACGACCATGTCCATGGTATTAACACATGAAAGAAGACTAAAAGTAACCCCATTTGGTTCTAGTAACATTAACAAATTCGATGCATAATTAAAACATATACATTATATATAAATCTAAATAGATTAAGAAAAATGACATATGTAGTTAAATCTGTAGTAGAGAACTCCTAACACATCCTGAAATGAAGTGAAGTAATCCTAAATTAAAAATTAATCTTACGTTAAAGAAAATGAATTATGAAGTACAACAATAGAAGAAAAGGGGAGAATTAGAAAAAAAAATTACTAGCAATAATACTTCCAACTTTGGATAGCTTATGTTGACATACAAAAAGTTCAGCCCAAATCGAATAGCCCAAGGAATAAAGTCCAATTGGAGGATCCCCAAATCAGATAGCCCAAAGAACGGTCCAATCAGACAATTCAGGATAAAGGCCCAAATAGGGAAGCCCATGAACGCGGTAATACCATCGTCGCAAGTCGTTCAAGATTTGAGCGAATGGATTGCCATACAGTCGCCCAGAGCTGTGACCCTGTTCTCGCCCAAACCTTCGAGTCGCCCAGAATCTTAAAAAACATAAGATGTTATAGTTACCCAAAAATGCGGTTAATGAAGCAGTTATTGAGTAGCCCTATCACGTTCCACGATTCAAGGAATTCAATTGAAGACGGTTGAACGACAAAAAGTAATGACAGCAGTTAGAAGAGGGAATTCCATGATAAGTTGGCCACTCTAAGAAAGTGGGCAGTTATAGAGCGATCAAGCAGTTTTTAAGCGGTTGATTACGAAGAGATCATCCAGGGAATATAAAAGGAAGAAAAGACATAGAGCAAAAGACCCCAAATCAAACACTCTCAAACAGAGAATATGTAACTTTAAATTTCTTAGTTTAGATTTAAACACTTCTTTTCAGTAACTCGTGTGCTTGCGCCCCTTGGAGGCATTCTATTTTTATTTCCCAATTATAAAGTCATCGCTAATAAAAAATACCCCTTTTTGGGACTTTGTCTCAAGAGGTTTATCCCTTACACAATTCTCTGATCCCTTTTTAATTGTTAGCGATTAACCCACGCGAAACAATTTGACACGCCCGGTGGGACAGTGGTGTTTGGTGTTGAAGATACAAAATGTGAAACAATATGCTTCAGAGATCCGATAAGGAAGCAGCAAGTCAGGGAGGAGTCCAGTCTGTGATCGAGCGATATGAGGAGCAGCATAGCTCTCCAGTGGTGTTTGGTGTTGAAGATACAAAAGGTGAAACAATATGCCTCAGAGATCCGATAAGGAAGCAGCAAGTCAAGGAGGAGTCCAGTCTGTGATCGAGCGATATGAGGAGCAGCATAGCTCTCCACAAACAGATGGACAAAATTAGAGCAGTAACAGTCGTTACGAATCAATGACAGAGTTGAGTCCTCGAACTATGCGTGTACTACTTGGAGAACTCACACAAGATGTCGTTGAACAGGTAAATCTTCGAAACATTCATAATATGGAAAGATTTACCCAGAATGGGAATGCACATTATGACAACATGGCCAAACAATTGAATACTTTGAACGAAATAATGAATAAGTTAGTAGGCCAAATTTGTCAACCAGTTATGCCTCTTGCAAATTACTTTCAAATTAGGACAATTGTTGGACATAATCCCCCAGTCCTAAATCCAAGTCAAGGGATAGAACCACATTTTGGTCCCTCTACTTCAAACCAAGGGGATGGTGTAATGCTAAATCAGAATAATGGTAGTGGTACGCCTAACTTGGAGGTAATCCAAATGTAAGAGATAATGTCATAAATAATGGACAGAATACCCCACATGTTAATGAGGGAATAAATGTTCAGGCTAATGGTAACAATGGCCCAAATCATGGTAACTTTGTTGCCAATCAAGGACCAAACATCAGGCCCCAAACAAATCTACCGGTTAACCAACCTATAGGAATTCCATATGATCCCAACGTCATGTTGAGGAATCAAATTATGGAAATTGTACAGGATCAGATGGTTTTTGGGGGACGTCCTGTCATTAGGCCGACATACACAAAGCCATATCCTGATTGGGTAGACCAAGCATATCCAAAGCTTAGAGGGTATAAAGTGCCAGATTCTCACTGTTTACCGGTTTAGGGGAGGTGTCTACTCTAGAACATATAGGGCGATTCACACTGCAAAGTGGTGACGTAACTGATTATCATAAAATAAGGCTTTCCCCTAGTTCATTAACAGGAGTAGCTTTCTCCTGGTTCATCAATTTGCCAGCGAACTCTGTTTAAACATGGCAACAATTGGAACAATTATTCCACGCTCAGTTTTATAAGACTGAGTCTGAAATTACGTTGGCCGATTTGACGAATCTACGTCAAATGCCAAACGAATGGACAGAAGGTTTCCTCCAAAGGTTCAAGACAGCAAGGAGTAAATATTTTGTACCTTTACCCGAAAAAGAATTTGTCAAAATCGCTCAAAGTTGTTTGAGCTTTGATTTGAAAAAGAAATTCCAAGACAAGAAATTTCCTGACTTTTTTCAATTGAGCACGAACGTGATTAGGTATGAACGATTGATAAGAGAAGAAGAGCAGATAAAAAATTCTAGCAAGGGGACTTATTATAGAGACCCAAATTTTGATATTCATACCATCAATAATGAGTCATACGATCAGACCGAAATGTGTTTGGCCGAATTAGTCAAAGGAGACACGTATACTTGTCCTATAATGGTTAAGCCTAGACCATCGGGCAAGGATGAGCCTATGAAAGATGAAAACATAAAAGGTAGAACGTTCTCGTTCGATATAACCAAAGCTGACCTTATATTTGATAAATTATATAAGGATAAGCAGATAAAGTTGAGCGATGAGCATAAATTGCCAAACCTTGAACAAATTAAGGGTAAAAAATATTGTAAGTGGCATAATGCATGGTCACATTTGACTAGCAATTGCTTGGTTTTTCGTCATGTGTTACAGGATGCCATTGAATTAGGACGAATTACGTTTGATGATAAGAAGAAGATGACAGTAGATGAAAATCCTTTTCCACAGCCACTTGGAGTGAATATGGTGATGTCTGGTTTCAAAAACAAGTTGCAAAAATTCAAGTTGGTTATAGATGATGGAGAAGAAGATCCTGGACCACATCCCAATGTCTTTGAGCGTATTAAAGGGAAGGAGCCAAAAAAGGATGAAGACGTCTTGTGTGCAAGATGTAAAAGAGAAATGAGTGGGAATAGGGAAAAACCCGGGATATGGCAGCATCCCCATCGCCCTACTTTCTTCCCAAACGCTCAGTCTGGTAGAAGGCTAGGTACATCGTTCTATAAGAGACCGCCTTTTGAGAGGCAGTTCAAGCCAGTAAATAATGGGAGAACATTCAGGCCGCAACATCGCCAACCAAATGTATGGCATTCGTTCCAGTATAATGCAGGAAATGCGATACCCTTCAACGAGATGACTAGAACCCAACAAAGGCGTTTCAAACCAAATTATGGACGAATGATGAGACAACAACAGGAAGGGCCACATCCTAAGGCACCTAAACTACCCGAGGTAGCCAATCAAAATGTTCTCAAAGATAGTGAAGAGACTGGTACAGATGAATCAATGAAAGAGTTGCCAGAAACTTCTTCTGGGAGATTGAAGTTTGAGCGAGACAGAAGGGATGGAGAAGATCTAGATCAGTCCCTTACTATTCAGTTTGGTACATTACCTCCTGTCGTGGCTAATAACTATTTACTAGTCAATGAGTTCAAAAATAAAGAGAAAGAAGAAGAAGAAAGAGAGAATAACGAAGGAGAAGCATGCGTGCTGGAGTATGAAGAAGGCCAGACTTCTAGAGAGGCCTACAATGGTAAGGAAGATGATGGTATGACAGACATCGAAGAGGAAATCGACCTGGAAGCAGAAAGAAGAAGGAGAGGAGTATCGTACAATACTCTGTTGAAGCAACTACATCGAGAGGGAGTTCGTGAAGTAGATTTATTGGGAGAACCATCTGAGCGTTCTTTCGATTTTTACGTGCTGTACGGGACACCCAAAAGGAAGAAGAGAGTGCCTCGCTCTGAAAAGTATGTATCACCTCCAAGAATAATACCTCCTCCCACAGGTTGGGTAATTGAAGATGAAGCATCAGAAAACTGTAAAAATGAAATTCAGGAGACAGAGGCTCAGTGCGATATGCTGCACGTTGACTTATCACAAAAGGATAACTCAACAGAAGACAAGCAGGAAGTAGAAAGAGGCTGCCGAAAAGGTTATTTTTAAGCGGCCAGCCATGAAATTGATTAAACACTTGAGGCCGTTGTACGTTAAAGCTCTAGTTAACATCATACCTGTGGCAAAAGTGATTGTCGATAATGTAGCAGCTATAAACACCGTTCCATCTAGGATGATGAGGAAATTTGCAAAGACAGAAGGGGAAATGATTCCAACAGAAGTCATCCTTACAAGTTTCAATGGAGGAGCAACTGCAGATAAGGGAGTTATGCCATTGGACATAACTATAGGTACAACTATTAGGACCACAGTCTTCTTTGTAATAGATGGTCCTAATAGTTACAATGTGTTACTAGGAAGAGATTGGATACACGAAAGTCACTGTATATCCTCATCGCTCCATCAATGCCTGGTTTTTTGGAATAACAAGGGAGAAGCAGAGGTGGTGCAGGCCAATCATAGGCCTTTTGTCGCAGAAGCAAACTCAGTGGAAAGGTTCATGTACGAAGAAAACTATAGACTTGTCAGGGTAGTCCAAGATGGGGAAGAAACTCAGATTGTCGCGCAGAGTAAAGATCTATTTTCAGTGGACGCACTCACTGAAATGTTCAGTCAGATGAGGCCAAATATAGTGACCCTAGAAGAACCAGTAATTGGCAAAAGAATAATCAAGGAGTCTTGAATGAGTTATAAACAACAAAAGCAAATGGCCGATATTCAGGCCTTCAAAGCCAAATTAATGGCTTTCAATAAAGAATGCAAGGACAAGACGAAAGAAGAGGCAGCCCTGAAAGCGTTGAAAGACAAATTAGCAGTATTCGAACTGGAACAAAGTATTGGCCGAGAAGTCAATAAGGTGGATTATTTAGAAGAAGAAGTTCTTATAAGGGAGCTGGACGATGAATTAATGCGAAACATCAAGCCTGGATATGCTCAAACACAAGACCCTCTGATTAAAGTAAATATTGGCAATGAAGGAGAAGATCATCCAACATTCATCAGCCAGATGCTCGATCAAGAGGTTAGTGATAAATTAATCGCTTTGTTAAAGGAGAAAGATTGTTTTGCTTGGGAATATAAACAAATGCCTAGTTTAGATAGAGACTTGGTGGAATATGGATTACCAACTAAGCCTAATTTTATACCTCATAGGCAACCTCTCAGACATTTTGCTCCTAATGTACTCCTTGGGATTAAGAAAGAGATAGAGCGATTATTAAAAGTAGACTTTATTAGAACAGCCAGGTATGTCGAATGTTTGTCCAATATCGTGCCAGTACTAAAAAAGAATGGTAAATTAAGAGCGTGCATAGACTTTAGGAATTTAAACATAGCCACACCCAAAGATGAGTATCCAATGCGCACAGTAGATTCTTTAGTAGACTCAACTGCCAGACACGTCATGTATTCTTTCATGGATGGGTATTCAGGATACAATCAAATTTATATAGCTGAGGAAGATATACACAAAACTGCCTTTAGATGCCCTGGGTCTCTAGGATGTTTTGAATGGGTAGTCATGCTTTTCGGCCTGAAAAATGCAGGAGCAACTTATCAAAGAGCAATGAATTTAATTTTTTATGATATGATAAGCAAGTTTGTTGAAGTGTATGTAGATGATATAGTAGTCAAATCCATTAAAGAAGAGGACCATTTTGAATAGTTAAGATGTTCATTTGAGCGAATGAAGTAGTATAAGCTAAAGTTGAATCCCTTGAAATGTGCATTTGGTGTTAATGTAGGAAACTTTCTTGGTTTCTTGGTACACAAAAAAGGGATTGAACTTGATAAAAATAAAGCGAAGGTCATTTTAGAGGCCAAACCACCTAGCAACAAAAAAGAATTGCAAAGGTTTCTAGGCCAAATGAACTTTTTAAAACGCTTTATTTCTAAATGTGCAGGGCGAACTGAAATCTTTTCACCACTTTTAAAGTTGAAAAATCAAGACGAATTTGTCTGGAAAGAAGAACATCAAAAGTCTTTTGAAAGCCTGAAGACATATTTATCAAGTCTACCAGTGTTGTTGTCACCAATCCAAGGACGGCCAATGAAAGTGTATGTATCGACTGAAAAAGAATCAATAGCTGGAATGGTCGCGCAAGAAGACCAATTTGGTGAAGAGAGGGCGATTTACTACTTGAATAGACGGTTAACAAAATGTGAATGTAATTACTCTGCTATCGAAAAATTATGTCTTCATTGTATTTCACATGTACAAAGTTAAGGGCTTATTTACGGCCCGTAACCATTTATTTGATTTCTAGAGTAAATTTGATTAAGTATATGTTCTCTCGCCCTATTTTACACCAAAGGGTGAGCCTTTGGACTAACTTTATCAGAATTCGAAATACAACACATACCCCAAAAGGCAGTAAAAAATCAGGATTTGGCTAATTTTCTAGCCGACCATCCATGCCTTGACATGTCTGAAGAAATTGAATTAGAAATCAATTCGTTCGAACTAAAACTTTGGGTGTTGTATTTCGATGGGTCAAAAATCTCTAAAGGTGTAGGAGTAGGAGTGGCATTGATAAATCATTTAGGGATTTGCTACAAGTTCGCATTCACTTTGGATGGGATGTGCACCAACAATCAGGCCGAATATGAAGCCTTAATCGTGGGCCTAGAACTAATGATAGATATGAGGGTAAAAAGTGTAATCATTAGAGGCGATTCTCAATTGGTAATTCACCAACTGATTTGCGATTTTAAATGCCATAGTGATTCCATCATGAGTCAATATGAAATTGCCCAAGAGTTATTAGAAGAATTCGACCAAGTAGAACTTCAATACGTTAATAGGATATACAATGACGTGGCAAATGAGTTGGCCCAGATGGCCTCAGGGTACTCAAAGGTTTTAAATTGAAAGTCTACTTGTGAGTATGGAACAATATTGCCCGTGATCCAAAGAAGGGCGAGAAAGATTGAACTTCATTGCATACAAGATGGAGATGCAATGGATTGGAAGGCAGAGATTAAAAGGTTCCTTAAAAAACCTAGTGAAGGAAATAGTAGAAAAATAAAGCTGCGTATGCTAAACTATACACTAATAGATGAAGAGTTGTTTAAGAAATGCTCTGATGGTATATTGCTAAAATGTGTAAGTTTGCAATAAGCCAGGACGATCATGACTGAAGTGCACGAAGGGATATGTGGAGCTCATCAAGCTGGCCAAAGGATGAGATGGTTAATTATTAGGAGTGAATATTTTTGGCCAAAGATGGGAGAATTATGTGTTCAGTATGCAAAGAGTTGTTTAGCATGCCAAAAGTATGGTCCAACACAAAGGGCGCTAGCACGAGAGCTGGCACCTATTATTAAACCTTGGCCGTTCAAGAGTTGGGTGATAGACCTGATAGGGAAGATTTATCCCCCATCGTCCAAGCAACATACTTTTGTTATAGTTGCAACTGATTATTTCACTAAGTGGGTAGAGGCTGTACCTTTAAAGGAGATGACCCAAAAGAATGTTATAGAATTTATTCGTGATCACATCATTTATATATTTGGAATTTCACAAACTTTGATGGTAGATCACGGAACATCTTTGAATAGAGATCAAGTGAATAAATTCTTAAACGAGTTTGGGGTTAAATTAGTGAACTCCACACCATATTACACTCAATCCAACGGACAAGCAGAGTCTTCTAATAAGATTCTAAAAAATATCATAAGGAAAATGATAGATGAAAATGCCAGAAATTGGCACGAATGTCTAAACAAGGCCTTATGGGCTTATAGGATGTTGCCTCGGTCAAGTACATAAATTACTCCTTTCCAACTTACTTATGGACAAGAGGCCGTTTTGCCTATGGAAGTCAACGTGCAATCGATCAGAGTGTGTTTGCAACATAAGTTAAGTGGTGACGAGTATACCGAATCATTAGTTCAAAATTATTGGAGTTGGACGAATTAAAGTTAGACGTCCTAGATAGATTGCAGGTTCAAAAACGAAGAATGGCTAAATTTTGTAATAAAAAAGTTATAGCCAAGTCGTTCAGCCTGGGTGAATTGGTTTGGAAAACAGTACTCCCTTTAGATAGTAAAGATCCAAAGTATGGCAAATGGTCGTCCAATTGGGAAGGACCATATAAAGTAGATAATGTGTTGCCTAATGGAGTCTATCATTTGGAAGATTTAGACGGCACCAAGCACATGAGGCTCATTAATGACAAATATTTAAAAAATATATGTTCCTTCCTTATGGGAAAGTGAACAAATAAAAGCATAATCAAAGCGCATTGAACAATCGTAGAGTAAAAAGGGTTAGAGCGAAATACGTTCAAATAAATTCCTTTATTATCAAACGTTCATTATAAAGCTGCAAGATACAAGATGCTAAATGCTCTATAAACTACAATTAAGAGCAAACTAATCTCTCGGTCGATCGCCAAGTAAGAGGGTGTACTGGCCTTGATCGCCATCCCGATCGCACTGTTACAAAGGCAACCAGAGAGGTTGAGAAGCACTCTCAACAAGCAGAAATGAAGATGAAGCACCTTCGCATCGCCTTCCTAAATGCATCGCTGCAATGACGGGCAAAGAGGCTGAGAAGTACTCTCAGCAAGCAAGGTGGCTTGCAGGCGCCCTAAAAAATTGTCTTCCATCATCGAACTCCCTGTAAGGAACATGAAAACGATGGAAAGAACTTCGCTGGCCAAAGAATATTTCCTATATCTCCCATACCAAAGGTGACATCAAGAAAGATGGCAAAATGGGCGGATCAGATGATCCATTTCCATGAAAAATGAAAGTTTTGGATTGATTGTCAAAATGCCAAACAATGGCAGCAAATTGGTTTTTTGATGAAGAAAATGGAAATGAAGATGGAAAATATGAAGTATACGTGCATTTATAGGGGGGTGAAAGTGAAAAGATAGAAAATGATGTGCATTTATAGGGGGTGAAGGTGAAAAAACAGAATATGAGCAGCCACATTCGTGCCTAGTAAATGGGATTAAGCGGCCCAAAGTCTTAAAAAAAAAGAGAGAGAGAGAGAGAGAGAGAAGAAAGGGGGCAGAAATATCAAGAAAAATGTGCAAAAATTTTAGCATAAAGTAGTTGAATGCTTAAGCGATTGACGATTAAAAGACAAACGTCAATAAATACACAAGAAGCTAAAATAGTTATTCATTAACAATGATGGCTGTTGTTATGATCAAAATTAGCAATGGATATCAATACAAGGTTACAAAGAGAAAGTCAATACGAAATTACAAAAAGAAAAAGTTAAGGCATTATATGTCTTAATTACAATTCGCCCCATACCAAACGAATTCTTTCCCTAAGTCTCCCCCAGTCCTCGCTCTGCCGAGAAGAAGTGATATTCAATTCAGCCACAACATCATCATCAACTTCCAGCTTCTTGTACTGCTCGACCAAAGACTTGGTTCACTCAATTTCTTGGGAGGCATTGCATTTTTTGGCAGCCATTCTCACATTGCAGTCGTCCATCTTGGCTTGAAACTCCTTCATCTATGCAGCCAAACTAGTCATCAAAGAGTCTTCAATCATGACTTCGGAAGAGATTTCTTTCGACTCGTCTTCAGCTTTGTTGATCTCCAGAAGAAAGGACTCTTTTTCAGATACAGCGTGAAGATATTGAGTACTTTTGGCCTTCAGTTCAACATTTTTAGCCAGCAAGGAGAGGACTTCGGAATGGACAATCTTCAACGTCGCTTTAAAATCAGCAGAAAGATTGAGCGATGGAAGTGTCAGTGTTTGCTCCAATTTTGCATTCAAATGCTCAAGTTTCTCCTTATGCTTGGCAGCACTAGCCTTACCGATGTCCATATCCATGAAGGACACATACTCAAATATCGACTGCTTAAGGAACTTCATATCTTCCTTTGAATAAGCAGAAGGACAACTGGCTGAAGCAGGGCGAGATGTCTTGACTTGCCCCTAGGAAGTGAATAAGTCTTGGATGGAACGCATAATTTTATCAGCATCCTGCAAAGAAAGTTGCCAATATTGAAGGTTTCCACTACACTAAACAGAGTGGAGGTAAAGGTGAAGCAAAGATTACCTCATCAACAATCTTGGAAGGTGGCATATCCCCAGCCAAATCTGCCACCTGTGGCTCCACCATTTGTGAGGACTTCCCCTTGTCTAAGCGAGAAGACCTTGCCGCAACGGGCAGACTCATGGGAGCATCTGCAGAACTCAAAAAGCAACAAATCAAAATCAATAGCACAAGAAAAGGTAAAGCATCAAAAAATGAATTACCTTCTGCTTCGACGTTTAGGGGATCAACGCCCTGGGAAGAAGGTGGCTCATCCATTGGTTGTGATGAAGATTCTGGGACTGAAGATTTCTCTTTAAGCGTAGTCCCTTCATCAGCTGGTTTGGACGAAGCAGCCTCAGCAGAGGATGATGGAGCAGGAGTTGTCAACACCAAAGCCTTCAAAGGAGAGGCTGGACTTTTCTGAGAAATTCAAATAAACCATCAGCACATAGAAAAGTTTCAAGTATGCAGTGAATGGAAAGCACGATTGGCATCAGTCGCAAACAATCTGCGCTTCACTAACGGTCAGAGTTGTTCAAAAAGGAGATGGATGGCACGGCTAGGATTGAAGGGAGCTAAAGAAAAGCTGCTTGTCAAAAGAATATTGCGAGCATCTATAGCTTTTGCCTCTGCCTTATTAATAGTGTGGAAGTGGTCTATCAAGTTTCTTGAATAGCAAGGGGGAACGGGCCAAGTTTGGCCGAAACCAAGTTGGCTAGCAAAGAAGTGGAGAGAATATATTTCAACCCCAGCTTTGGCATTGGTCCCAGTCAAAATATCATGGAACAACTCCCTCCCGGTCAAAAACTGAATCCAAACAAACAGAGAGGTGCTCGCACTACCCATAGTGGATGGAGGTTGCACATAATTCGGAGTCAAAAAGGGAGGAAAAGGAAAGAAGGAAGGGATTGAATCCAAAGTATAAAAGAATGAAAAATGTCCCTTCTGGACATATTTACAGGTGTCAGGGGATCAATGGCTAGCCCATAGCAGCTAGCAGAAGGACTGAAAAAAGATAGAGTACCAAGCAATAGAAAATAGGCTCTCAACCACATTTGAGTGAACCAAAGAGACCCACTGCCAGTAGGAGATGCACCATTCTTCAATTGGGATTGAAAAG
>NC_036255.1:10149434-10183979 GCF_002742605.1 Olea europaea var. sylvestris | reverse complement strand
GTCAAAAATAGGGGGTTGAAGAGAGATTTCTAACAAATCAGAAATCCTAATATTATCAAAAATTGTCTTAGTAGGACCATGTTCCACAAGGCGAGCATGCCATCTACGGAAAACGATATCAGATTTAGGCCAAGTGCGAATACCTCTTTCGCGAAGTGGCCTCAATGGCAAAGAGTTTAAAAACGGAGGGCCTTGAGTACAAGGGAATAGCTGACCGACCGCTGCTTGTTCGATGACCTCGACGTTGTTGAATGAAGGACCTAGATAGAACTCTTTGAGTTCGACATTGGCTGGTGCAAAGAAATTCGGAGTTATATATGGCCGAGTGAGGAGTTTCTAGATGTCTTCGAAACTGAAGGAGTCATCAGACTGAGACTGTGAAGCAGCCATTAGGAACGAAATAGAGTTTGTTGAAGTTTGCTTAAGAAACGTAGCAGAGAAGCAAGAAGATGAACAGTAATATTACGAAAGAGAAGCGCGAAAAAATGAGGCGTGATTTAGTGGTGCAATGAAATGGCGTGTATTTGAGGGTTATAAGGGTTTGCAAACGTCGCACCTTTTCAGGCTATGGAAGAAAGCAATGATTGAAATTCTTGGGAATTTCGAATGTTGCTGGGAAACACAAAGTGAATATGGCAAAAAATTAATAATTGGTATTAATTCTGCCATATTGGGGGGTAATTGTTGACACACAAAAAGTTCAGTCCAAATCGAATAGCTCAAGGAATGAAGCCCAATTGGAGGATCCCCAAATCAGATAGCCTAAAGAACGGTCCAATCAGGCAATTCAGGATAAAGGCCCAAATAGGGAAGCCCATGAACGTGGTAATACCATCGTTCAAGCTTGCAAGTCGCCCAAGATTTGAGCGAATGGATTGCCATATAGTCGCCCAGAACTGTGACCCTGTTCTCGCCCAAACCTTCAAGTCGCCCAGAATCTTAGCAAACATAAGATATTATGGTTACCCAAAAATGCGATTAATGAAGCAGTTATTGAGTAGCCCTATCACGTTCCACGATTCAAGGAATTCAATTGAAGACGGTTGAACGACAAAAAGTAATGACAGCAGTTAGAAGAGGCAGTTCCATGACAAGTTGGCCACTACGAAGAAAGTTGGCAGTTATAGAGCGATCAAACAACTTTTAAGCGGTTGATCACGAAGAGATCATCCAGAGAGTATAAAAAGAAAAAAAGACATAGAGCAAAAGACCCCGAATCAAACACTCTCAAACAGAAAATATGTAACTTTAAATTTCTTAGTTTAGATTTAAACACTTCTTTTCAGTAACTCGTGTGCTTGCGCCCTTTGGAGGCATTTTGTTTTTATTTCCCAATAGTAAAGTCATCGCCAATAAAAAACACCCATTTTTGGGACTTTGTCTCAAGAGGTTTGTCCCTTACACAGTCGTCTGATCTCTTTTTAATTGTTAGGGACTAACCCGCGCGAAACAGCTTACCTTTACACAAGATTTTCAAAAGGACAAATCGAATAGGGTTTTGAACGGCAATAACATTCTATCTACGATTCGGCAATTAATCAACTTCAAATTTTTCAATTTTTATTTGTTCAAATTTTCTGTTTCAGCGAAGCTTTGATATTATGTCGAAGTGAAAAAAATCGAAATGGGGGGTGCAGCATTTTTTACTGAAGTAGCCATTGCCCTATCTTTAGTAATTCATAGCTCACCTTTCCCATGTAGGTTTTCGATTTCTCATAGCCCCTTTATTGGAATTCATTGAAGAACAAAGAAGCATAGAGGGATTACAAGAAGCAGCATCTCCGGTAATGACGGTGGGGTAATTATCGAAAAGAAGGAGTTTGAATTCAAGCCATTATTCGGAGACTATTTGAAGGCCATGGAGAATGTCAAAATCGATAGAGATAGTAATAATCGCAATAGTAATAGTTTGACGAAAAAGAAGCATTTCAAGGGCAAGAAGGAGGGAGAAGGAAATACTAAATTTGCAGATTTTGGGGATAATGAAATCGGCTTTGGCGGGTGGGTTACGAGGTAAAACATAGATTTCCCTCTTTTTCTCCTGCCACATCATCATTTTTTAAAAATTCTATAGGCATTTTGTGAGATTCAATCTGTACATGTAGCTTTTTTCTGGAAATTAAAAAGAACAGTGCACCTCACTTTACCAATGAATTTGTCCAAAATACCCTTTACTTAATAACTTCACAATATTTTCCATCAACAACAATATTAAGGGTAAAACAGGAATGAAACATATGTACCTACATTATACCAAACGAGTCAAATTCTGAGAAATAACGACAACACCCATTGAGTGAAGGTAGAATTAGAGATCTAAAGTAGGTCGTGCACTCATTATTTCTTGAAGTTTACGTGGGCTTTCAACTAGGTTAGATGCATGGACTTGTGGACATTTATGGCAAGGTCAAACAAATTATTAATCCACACGATTCACCTGTTCGTTGGTTGTGTTTGAGTCGTAATGGACTCTTTTAATTGAATTGACAAATTAAAAGGTTATTTTTCATTAAATATGAATAACGTTAATCTTATTCACCAATTTATTTATTATATAAAATGACATTGCATACTAATGAGAGATGTGAAAATATTACAACAATTACGGTCAGTTTGATTGTAAATGTGGAAAATGTAAAACAACTCCGTGTAAGTTGAAAAGGACAAAACCATATGAATTTGATTTGTTAAGATTTTGGGTCCATTTTAATAATGTCAACCTTATTAAATAGAGTAACCCAAGATCTTATAAATTGATTTATATTTCGGTATTTAACCGATATGAGATTATATTCCCTTAACATGTCCCCACAAGATGGTGACTCGTTTGAGCAAATCAATTTTGAAATCTGTATGCTCATTAATTAAGACTTAATCGAATCGAATCGCTCATTAGAGCTTATTAGACTCTGATACCATGTTAAGATTTGGGGTTCATCTTAATAAGGTCAACTTTATTAAGTGGAGTAACCCAAAATCTTATAAATTAGTCTATATTTCGATATTTAACCGATATAAGATTATATTCCCTTAACAAGATTTTCATGGAATTAGCCAGAAATATGCTTTAAGTGTTTGAACCTTGAAATTTGAATTCTATTTCCAATTTCGTATCAAACAGTTAAAGTAGAAAACGAATTCCTCGGATATGATATTTTCCATAAAATTTATTGCAATCAAACGGACCCTTATTATATTAATAAGATAGCATAAAAATTTCATGGATGCTTATATCACTTCTAGTTCAATATCAACAAGTATGCTAATAATTCATTTCATTCTCTAATCTCGTCAACATTATTTATGATTTGATCGCTTTAGATACTTAGGCTAAACATAAATAGAACATTGCACTACCCTCGACTTATTGCTTCAGATGGAACACGAAACCTACCTTTGTAATGATTTAGAAGAGATTTAAACGAGGTTTTGACCAACTATTAATTATGTGCTAAATTGAAAGTAATGAAAAATTTATTATTTAAGCAATAGCTATGAAATTTACTATTGAAAAAGAGTCAAAACATTTGTACATGAGTGGACCAACAATTAACGAAGAAAATTCAAAGTGGTAAAAATGAATCATTGGTACTTGTTTCTCCAACTCCGTCTCCTACGGCGGTTGCCACCACCATCGCTGCTACCGGCGGCGGCGATCTTCATCTTAACATTCTCAATTTCGGATTTCCTGCAAGGAATCTGGATCCCACCCGGATGGTTGAACCCATGAATGTTCTCAGCCTCTCTCAGTAACTCACCAAACAATGGATGATTAAAGTATATCACTGGCACAAGAACTCGACACGCGTCATCTTCTTCATCGCCCACGTAGACAGCCAAGTGCCCCTTGGGCACACTCACCCGGTTCTTTGGCTCCAGCGGTTCTTCCCCGACCAGAATGTAACCGGACTTATGTTTCCCTAAGCAAATCCTTTTAGCTCCATGCTTCAAAGAGCGGCACCAGTTGTAGACCTTTGAGATGGCCCTGGTGGCGCTGCCAGATGCCGGCCGCTGGTAGGAGACTCCAGTTCTCCGGTGAGTAAACCATTTGAACACCTTTACCAGCCTAAATCCTCTGGTTTTTTTCATGGTGGAGTGAAGTCGATGAAAATTCAAGAAAACAAAAAGGGATTTACTTAAAAGATATTCTTGAATAAAGTAGTTATAGTTTAAAGAACGTGCCAACGATCATTAATTGACATGTCCAAAAATAAGTAGTGTTTATAAGTCAGTCGATAATTTTTCTCACGACACTTTCACTTATGGAATTTCCGCCGAAAGCCTTTTATAGGCAGAGTTCAGGGCTTCCGTATATAAAGAGGAGGTGGTGGTGGCAGCGGCGTCGAGAGATTCTCGAATTCGAACTAGGAGTGGAAATTTTTGGTTCATCCGATTAGGAGGGACTACTGAATGTGCTTTTATAGGACAGTGGAGGGTCAACATAACACGTGGTTGAAGAATACGAAAGGCGAAGTGGAGGTGGTCGGCACATGAACACGGTTTAGAAGTCAAAACAAAACATCGAAGACTTTTTTATTTTTTGAGGCCAAAAACACTTCAAGACTTGAACCCCTTGAAATTGTGCAAAAAGGTTAACGATATATTAATCTACTTGCAAAAGACATTTAAAAATAATATTTAAATTTAAATAATTTAGCATTACTAAGCTCCCATTTGACCTCCATTTCTTGAAACTCATTTTTTTTCAAATAAATTTCATTAGGTACATAACTTTATCGACTTTTCAACCATACATTTGACTATTTTTCTTTTTATCAAAATCTACAAGCCCCTATTTGATAACCATTCTTACAAAACCATTTTTTTCTTGATACTCATTTTCAGTCACATATTCTAACAATAAAATATTATTGACTTAAACTCAAAATTTGTTCATACTTTTTAATTACACATTTTTCAAAAAATTTCTATTCAAAAATTCATTCTTCTCAAAAAAAAAGTCTGTCAAATAGGGCCTAAAAATTTATTTTATAATCCAAACCAAACATGAACTTGGTATTCTTTTGTTTATAACAATAATGTAATTTATAAGCTCATAAAAGATATAAAATTTTCTTATCGAAATTTTAAATGAACGGAAAATTTTGGTATCATTGATTTCTCCTATAATTTTTTTTCCATGATTTTTCGGATATATGGCATAATTTTATTTGTCACGTGTAATGATCCCTCCATTTGAATGATGTAAGGACTAATAAAGTGTAATTTTGACCAGAGTGACCAAATGCAGGCAGAGTATCAATAAAGAGATTATACCTTCCGGTTTAGGGGAATAAAGAGACCATACCTTCCGGTTTAGGGGAATAAACCATAGAATTTGTATTTACCTTGCTTTTGAAGAGCCGTGTTGGTCCGGGCGAACACCAAGCCTAACATTTTATTTATTTATTTTAATTATTTATGAGAAATAAAAATGAAAAACAGAAAAATGTATTAAATCTTAGGGAAAATAAGGGTCAGACTACTTCTAATTTAGGAATTTCCTACAAGGGTCTTTTCAACCCCTCACTCTAGAGGCCATCCCACATGAAAAAAAAAAATAAAAAATAAAAAATAAATAAAAATAAATAAATAAAAAAATACTTCAGGACCTGAGCATGTGTGTTATCTGGTAGGGTCTGTAACCCCTGTACCTGCAGTAGCTCCCTCTAATTTAACATGGGCTTTGCTATGAGTACAGAAAAGGCAGTACAAAATAGGCACAGAAATTCAAAACATAAACACATACATGGGATGGGTGGTGTGGTTTTTTCCAATATAAAACTCACATGGACCCCACCCCCATGTGAGTACCCTGTTTTTTCTGTGATGATAATTCTGTACTTGCAGAATTATCCATTTAACATACATGCAACCTCTTTATGGGTGAAAACTAAGTTAAAATAATACCACTCTCATGAATTAATCATTTTCTTCTTCTATTCTTTCTCTTGGCACATTTATACCATCTTAGTTTTGAACCAGATATCTCGCCTATTAAGTAAATCATCACATTTATGACCAAACCAATTGAGTCTGTTGCATAGTAATCATTTGCTAAAGAATGACTGTTGTTATCAAATGGTTGAACAATCCTTAAAGCTTGTTATCTACAAACTTGTTAAGAAATATGTAATGAAAGGAACAAATTTTTATGAGTTTTGTCTTCGTCTCACCAACCTTCTCGAACATACTTATAATATTTTAATTTGATCAATAAACATTTTTTTTTTTTTTGACAACTTGAACAAAGAAAAAAAAAGGTCGTCTTAACAGATTTTCTAAGTCACATCACCATTTTTGTTATACAAGTCACAATCCTGACAAAAATAATAATAATAATAAAATAAAATCTATGTTAAAATAAATATAAAGTTCAATAACTATCTTTGAAACGATATCAATAATTGAAGTAAAATAACAAAACAAAATTGATGACTGACCGTACTTTCAACTCAAACGAAAATGCACTAGAAAAATTGTGGAAATTTTTCATACTGACTAATTACAGAAATATAGACTAACATATAAGAGTTTAATTTATTTCTCACAATATGATTGATACTTTAATATGAAATTAAAATGAGCATTATATTTTCAATATTGATTTGTTCGAACAAACCATCATCTTGGAGAGACATGTTAAAAATTGAGTCTCACATCGATTAATTATCGAAATATAGATCAACATAGAAAGAATTATATCACCTCTCTTAACAATATTGACATTTTAAAATGAAACTACAAATTTCAATAATTATCACGAGAGTGCCCACTAAAGGCGAACCATATCGACACCGAGAAATTATACCTCACGATATACGGAATAAACATGTAGAAAATGGGTTTGGTAGTGGTGGGAGTATTGGACCATCAAAGATTGGGAATCTCTTGATGATGATCGACTCCTCAATCAACCAAACACGTGTCCTCCAATAACACAAATGTTTATCTCGTTTTCGAACCAAATTCTTGTTGACCTTCCATTTTCTGAAGATACAATATTAAAAATAGTGTTTGAAAAAATTATCGTTCATCACCTCTACAGTGGAATCGATCGAGATCCTTAATTAAGTCGAACGAGTTTTCAGTGGTTGGATCAATCTGGCTGAAAATGCACTGGAAAAGTTGATTAGAACTGATGGAGCAATGGACCATCGAAGATTGTAATCTCTTTAATTGCTGTTGCTTTTCGTTTTGGACGGTCAGACCTGCCAATTTTTATATTACTATTAAAAAAATTATTAATAAGTTAAAAGGTAAATTTAAAAAAAATAAAAAATAAATCCAAAAGTTAGAAAACACGAGGTACTAATTTTGAATAAGAAATTACTTTGGAGAAAGTAGACTTGAAATTAAAAATTGTAACCAATCCGAGCCTATTTAGAAAAAATAATAATAATAATAATAATTATTTATACTCAACTTTATGTTTTTAAGCTTAAGCAAACATGTTCTTGATGACGCATTCCCTTGCGCACTCAAAAGTGATTCAAAGATCTACTTCGTGTACGGTATTGTGTCCTCAATTTTGTTCTTATCTCATCAATTCAAAAAAAGTGTAGTGTGAAACTGTGAATTGACATGTCTCCTAAATAGTCTTTTTTCAATATTACAAAATGCAAAGATTAAGAATAAAAAAATTATCTACATAAAATGGTCAACAAAGGACACTTTTTTAATCAACTTTGTATTAATTTGTTGAAATTAAGTGATTAGAGTTTCAAAAGTGTAGATTATAATGTTAGAATTTTATGGAACTCTAATTCTCAACAACTTAAAAATCTAATTACTTTATTACCAATATCCTCCATGTCAAATGACCAAAGCTCATCCTTGTAGGATAATTTAATGTTTTTAAATCACCGGAACTTTCATGTTAAATCATCAAAAAATATAAGAATTAAAACGGAAGTATACCTGAATCAGACATGGTTAATGCAATAATGAATTTCGCGGTATAGTCTTCCAAATCTACACGCAGTCTCCTTTTGCTCTTTGTGATGGGATGCAGTAGAGAATGAATAATACGTGCGTGTGATCTGGGGACCATAACCTATTTATATAGCAATGCTCTTTGACCTAATTCGGTCCATCATAGAATTAGGACTTGGGCCGGTCTCCACATATATGTAAACCCACACTTTAATTGGATACATTAAAGTCCAAAAAATCGAAGCCTTATTAGATCACTTTAATTGGGTTTAACCGAATTTGATAGCCTTTAATTTAACACACAATTATTCACACACATAAGCTCATCTATTTATTAAAAATCCTTACAATCTTCCACTTGGGCTATATGTGTCACCTTATAATTGTGCATCAAACATAACCTTATGAGTACTCAAAATTTTGCTATCATTACTGAATGCATCCCCAAAACAATCCCGTCCATCAATCATATCAATATAGGATCAAAGCGGCTTTCGCTACTTTCATGTAGCTAAACCCATCAATGGTCACGTATATCAATATAACCGAATGACATGGATCAAGCATGAATGTGTAGCATGAAAATTACATGTGATGTGATCTTTAACATGCCTATTTCCAACTGGTCCACCTTAATGCCTTAGTGAGATCATTTTAAACAAGTTCAGAGATAATAAACTAAATAATTTTATAACTAAAAATAATTTTAACCTTAAACCGTATCCAAAATAACAGTACACGTGTCTAATATGAAAAATAAAAATACAAACTCCCACTGAAACTAGATATCTTCAAGAGACACTATACCCATATGAGCAGTGTGCTCATGAAAGACCTTAGGTATCAATCCCTTAGTAAGCGGATCTGCAACCATGGAGTTTGTCCCAATATGCTCTATTGACACCTGTCCACTCTGAACTCTTTCTTTAACAGCTAGGAACTTGATCTCTATATGTTTTGACTTCGTCGAGCTCCTGTTGTTATTGGAATACAGCACTGCTAATTTGTTGTCACAAATTATATCTTAAGTGGTCTTTCTATATTGTCCACAATGCGCAGCCTAGTAATAAAATTACGCAGCCATATTCCATGATTTGATGCCTCATAACACGCTATAAACTCCGCTGCCATGGTGAAAGTAGCTATGAGTGTCTGTTTAGCATTCTTCCAGGAAATAGCACCTCCAGCAAGTAGGTAAATATAGCCTGAAGTAGATCTCCTACTATCTTGGCATCCCGCAAAATCGAAATCAGAATAACCGATGATCTCCAACTGATCCGATCTCCTGTATGTGAGCATGTAGTCTTTTATTCTCTGTAAATACCGCATGACCCGTTTGGCTGCTTTCCAATAATCCATTCCCAAGTTACTTAAATATCTCCCTAGCATCCCGACAATGTACGCTATATCCGGACGCGTACAAACTTGAGCATACATCAGACTCCCTATAGTTGAGGAATAAGGAATCTTCTGCATTTCTTTAATTTCCAAGTCATTTTTAGGGCACTGATTTAAGCTGAACTTATCTCCTTTAGCCACAAGGGTGTCACTTGGTTTACAAGCTTGCATGCCATATCTTTTAAGTACCTTTTCGATATAACTCTTTTGTGATAATCCAAGAATACACCGAGAACGATCTTAGTGTATCTGAATTCCTAATACAAAAGAGGCGTCACCAAGATCTTTCATCTCAAAATTCTTTGCTAGAAATCTCTTGGTTTCGTGCAATAAGCCTATATCGTTGCTGGCAAGCAATATATTATCGACATATAAAATTAGAAAAATATACTTGCTCCCACTGAACTTGTGGTATATACAATCATCGACCAAATTCATCTCAAAACCAAATGAGATGATCACCTGATGAAACTTGTAATACCATTGACGAGACGCATATTTGAGTCCATAGATGGATTTCTTTAATTTACAAACTATTTGCTTTGCATCGTCCGATACAAAGTTTTTTGGTTGTCCCATATAAATTGTTTCATCAATGTCACCATTGAGAAATGTTGTCTTAACATCCATCTGATGTAACTCAAAATCGAAATGCGCTACCAATGCCATTATTGTTCTGAAAGAGTCTTTCGACCGGAGAGAAAGTCTCTTTATAATCGATGCCTTCTTTCTGTGTAAAGCCCTTTGCGACAAGACGAGCCTTATACCTCTCTACATCACCTTTCGAATCCCTCTTGGTCTTAAATATCCATTTGCAACCAATGAGTTTCACACCTTCAGGCAATGGAACGAGGTCTCATACGTCATTGTCCTTCATGGACTTTGTCTCTTCATTCATGGCATCGAGCCACTTTTGAGAGTTAGAACTTTCCATGGCTTGACGGAAGTTGATCAAATCATCTTCCACCATTCCAATGTCAACTTCATGTTCTTGGAGAAATACGATGTAATCATTCGAAATCGCACTTCTCCTCTCTCTAGTGGATCTTCTTAATGGCATTGATTTTTGAGGTTGTAGAGTTTGTTCTTCTGGAACAATTTATTGATCTTGAGAGGGAGGTATGACATTGTCTTGATCCAGAATTGCTTTTTGAACAATATCAGGGATAGAAACCTGATCATTGTCAATGGAAATTGGAGGAATTTCAACATATTCCTCCTCAAAGACAAAGCCTGTAACCCTTTCTCCCCCCGCAAACTCAACATCCTCAAAGAATCGAGCATTTCCTGTCTCGAAAATTGCCTTAGTTGTGGGATCATAAAACTTGTAACCTCTGGACCTTTCAGAATATCCAATAAAATAGCAACTGATGGTCCTTGCGTCCAGTTTCTTTTCATTTGGCTTATAGGGCCTTGCCTCAGTTGGACACCCCCAAATATGTATATGCTCCAAACTAGGCTTCTTGCCCGTCCAAAGCTCATATGGGGTTTTATCAGTGGCCTTAGTTGAAACTCTGTTGAGTATATAATCTGCGATCTTTAATGCTTCACCACAGAGAGATTCTGGTAAGGTAGAATGACTAATTATACTCCTCACCATGTCCTTAAGCGTTCTGTTTCGTCTCTCAGCAATACCATTCATAGTAGGCAAACCCACCATAGTGTACTGTGGGACGATACTGCATTCCTATAGAAATTTAGCAAATGGTCCCGGACGCTATTCA
Organism: Olea europaea var. sylvestris; assembly: GCF_002742605.1. NCBI lineage: Eukaryota > Viridiplantae > Streptophyta > Magnoliopsida > Lamiales > Oleaceae > Olea > Olea europaea. Next base: position 10,172,922 of record NC_036255.1, on the reverse strand, counting down.
CCTTAACCGTCATATCTGCCATAGTATTCTTCCCCACGGTCAGATCTGATGCTTTTAATCCTTTTGCCGAGTTGGTTCTCAACTTCAACTTTATAGTTTTTGAACACATCCAGTGACTGTAATTTTTCATGAATGAGATATACCTAGCCATATCTTGAAAAGTCGTCTATGAACGTTATAAAATATTGTTGACCATTCCAAGAACCCGTAGGGAATTGTCCACAAATATCCGTATGCATAAGGTTTAAGACGTCCGAAGTCCTATTGGCTTGAAATCTCCTTTTATCGGTTTGTTTTCCCTTTATACAGTTGACATACAAATCATAATCTGTGAAATCAAGAGGGTCAAGAATCCCGTCTGACACAAGTCTCTCAATTCTCCTTTTGGAGATGTGACCTAATTTCTTGTGCCACAACGAGGTAGAATTCTCGCCGTTTAATTTTCGCTTTACACCTCGAGTAATTACATGCAAGGTTTCATTATAAGAAGCAATTGTATCAATTGAATAAAGATTATCGTAACCTGATAAAGAACCGGAACCAACCAATTTTGAATCATGAAACAAACTAAATTTTCCATTTCCAAATGAACAAGTATAACCAAATTTGTCCAAAACAGAAATAGAAATCAAATTCTGTCTGAAAGACGGTACAATAAATGTCTCAACAAGATCCAAAAAAATCCAGTCTTTAACAATAATCTAAATTTTCCTATTGTCTCTACTTCCACCCTTTTGCCGTCACCAGAATAGATGTATCTTTCATCATCACTTAGTTTTCGGCAACTCAGGCAACCCTGTATAGACATACTGATGTGAGTTGTTGCACCAGAATCTATCCACCATGTATGTCTAGGTACCGAAATTAAATTTACCTCAGAACAAACCAAATGAAGAAGAGTACCTTTCTTTACACGCTATGCGTGGTATTGGTGCAATTCTTCTTCTTATGACCTGCAGCTCCATAGAAGAAACGACTACCTTTGGTCGGTTCCTTACACTGTTTCTTTTGCGGTGCCGTACCCGCAGCTTCCTTTTTAATCTTCCTTTTATTGTTCCTTTTGTCCTTAGAGGTGGTGGCCAAATGAGCACTTTCTGTCTTCTCATGCTTCAGTCTTTCCTCTTCCTAGACATAGTGTGAGATGAGCTCATTAAGGGACCATGAATCCTTTTGACAGTTGTAGCTCACCTTGAATTGACTGAAATGTGCCGGAAGGGATATTAGAATCAAATGCACTAACAAGTCTTCAGATAAATCGAACTTGAGCGCCTTTAGTTTTGAAGGAATGTGAGACATTTCCATAATGTACTCCCGAATGTTTCCTTTCCCTTTATACCTCATTGAGACAAAGATCGCCAAAAGTGTACTTGTTTCAGCCTTTTCATTCTTGGCAAACCTCTTCTCAAGATCCTCAAAGAAACCCTTAGCCGTAGTCACCTTATCGGACACAGTGCCCCAGAATGCTTCTGGAATAGCACGCTTCATGACCATTAAACTTATGCGGTTCGATCGTTCCTACTTTTCCATCTCCCTCTTGTCATTAGAGGTACTCTTATCAGTAAGTGCAATAGGTTGATCAACCCGTAAAGCAAGGTTCAGGTCCATGACTCTGAGAACAATCATCACGTTCTTTTGCCATGCCCTGAAATTTGTGCCATTAAGCATTAGAATCGAATTGATGCTAGCAGAGATATTAGCAGTAGAACCTGAAATTGAATTAGAGAACGATTATTATGAATAGCTCACATAAATATCTTTAATATGCAAATAAAATAATCTCAAATAATGGTAGGGCCCATCACAAGATACCAAGCACAACATCAATATCTAGTCTTTGGACAGAGATATTGACTTGTAAGCGATACTCTTGACGTAGTGATCAAACATTGACGATAAAGCAACGTGTCTATCAACAAACCTTTCTTTGGATCGATTTATTGATTACACAATAAACCAAATAATCGTTACACGTTTATCACCATAGGTGCACATGTATTCGACTAAATATTGACCTTCATTTGGACCGACCAACATTCCCATAAATAACACATGCACAAACACCTTTTAATATTCTAAGTTAGTCAATTTCCACAAGAGATGTTGCTTTGGCAACATGTTACTTCAATTAACTAACTTTCAAATATTATATCTCTTAAAAGAGTCCTTAGTACCAAAATTTGAGAAAGAGAATCACCAATTTTGCATATTTTGATTAGTTTTAAACTTTAGGGGCCTTAGGATTAATAATTCAAAACTTTAAGGGGGTTAAATTAATTAATTCCAAACTTTTGGGGTTGAAATTAATAAATTTGAAACTTTAGGGACCATAATTAATTAATTCAATACTTTAGAGGATCAATTAGAACATATTTTAAAACTTTACGGGACAAAATTGACCAATTCAAAACTTTAGGGATCAAATTTTGAAAATTTGAAACTTTAGGGGTCAATTTGAATTAATTATAAACTTAGGGGGCCAATTTGAATGAATAATTAAAGTTTGAGTGCTTTAATTACAAAATTTAGAACTTTAATTGCCCGAATTAATTAATTTTAAAACCTTAGGGACTGAATTATTAAATCTAAAACTTAAAGGCCCAAATCTTAATATAACTTAAAGGTTAGGGACTGAAACTTTAATTTTATAACCCTAACCCTAATTGTAAACAGGGGCCTCAAGTTATTCAATTTACAAAGGAAGCCCCCCCCCCCAAAATTAAAAAAAAAAAAAAAAAACTAAAACCCTAGAAGAAAAAAAAAAACTTTTTCTTCTCTTTTCCCTGCGGCGCCACCAAGAACAGCAGCGCTGGCCCACGCCGGTGCCGTACGAGCAGCAGCGCCTAGCTGTTACCGCATCATGCTGCTGCAAAACACAGCAGCCTGCTGCAGACGCCAACGACACACTGGTCGTCGGCCAGAACTTAATTAAATTTTTTTTTATATAGTATTGAAATTTGAATTTCCAAAATCCTAAATCCAAAACCATAACCATAACTTGAATTTTCTTCATCTATTAATCCGAATAATGAAAGATAATAAAAAATATACCGAATAGTTTTCAAATGCAACAAAACTAAATTCAAAGCTGTCAAATCTGAAAACTTTATAAAATATTGCAAGAACCAAAGTAAAATTTTTGATTATCAATGATTCAACATGAAAAGGCTCTGATACCACTTATAGAATAATTTAATGCTTTTAAATCACCGGATCTTTCATGTTAAATCATCAAGAAATACAAGAATTAAAGCGGAAGCATATCTGAATCAGACATGGTTAATGCAATAATGAATTTCGCGGTATAGTCTTCCAAATCTATACGCAGTCTCCTTTTGCTCTCTGTGATGGGATGCAGTAGAGAATGAATAATATGTGCGTGTGATCTAGGGACCATAACTTATTTATATAGCAACGCCCTTTGACCTAATTTGACCCATCATATAATTAGGACTTGAACCCGGTCTTTACACATATGTAAACCCACACTTTAATTAGATACATTAAAGCCCAAAAAAATCGAAACCTTATTAGATCACTTTAATTGGGCTTAATCGAATTTGATAGCCTTTAATTTAACACACAATTATTCACACATATAAGTCCATCTATTGATTAAAAATCCTTACAATCCTAAGATAAGTGCTCTCTTATTCCAACTTCTCCAGAGCTCTCAGTAGCATAGTTGAGACAGGGACGAAGAGAATTATAAAGTGCGAAACATACGTTAATTCATTGGGAATGTTTCTTAGATCTTGATTCTGGATCTTGAATTGTGAATATTGACTCTTTCGATTCTTGAGTTATTGAACTTGGTTTTGCTTTTTGATACATTGTCTTGATTCTTAAATTCATTCTTCTTGATTTTTTATTGTAGATTATCTATTCTTGATTGCGGATTTTTGGACCTTCCTCTTCAATATGATTTATTTTGTATATTGTGTTGATGGGATGTCACAAAGAATGAAAAGCTGCATATAAATTGAGGACCATAATCATATATATTGTTTTCAAACGTATTTCACCCATTATGAAATACAATTTTAAAGGAATCTGGTTTATACACATATAATCAGGCACACACATTATTACTCTAAGCATAATTACTAAATTTTTCATTAGATCGCTTTAATTTCGGGCTTAACTTTAACAAGCATTTATACACAATTAATTACATATATAAGCCCACATGACAAATTAATAAGTGAAAATTACATACAGACCTATTTTTAAAGATTGAATTTCAAAAATCAAAAGTATAGTTTATATATACAAAAATCAAATGATAATACAATTTTTAATATTAAGTAATAATACTATAAAATACAATTAATTTTATACCCACACCCCAAACCCTAATTTCCATTTCCTTTCTCATTTTCAACCCATTCTCTCTCTACTCTTCTCTACCTCATTGTTGTCACCAGATTATGAACAATTTTGCGCAAAGCCAATCACAATCGTCGGCAATGATCTATGCGCCTATCGCTTGCACTGCAAATCAAGCGATCCCTACATATCTTTGCTGATCGCAGCTGCTATGACACACCATATGGTGGTAGAGTATAATGGTATTGGTGGAGGGGGATAAATCGATGATTTTTTGTTCAGGTGATAGTGGTGGCGAATGTGATGGAAATGGCAATGGTGATGACCATGGTTGTGCTTGTAGATTGGTGGCGATGGCGGTAGCGATGTTGGTAGTGCCGACTGCAGCGGTGATAGTGGGTTTGAGAAATTTTTGTTTGTCATGGTGGTGAAGTGTGGTAGAGATGGGGACTGTTGGTTGTATGGTGGTGGAGGTGGTAGTGGCAATGGCTGAAATGACCAATTTCTTGTTCAGGTGGTGGCGGATGTGATGGGTCCCGATCTATGGTCGTGAAGGTGACTGTAATAATTTTTTTTCATGGTGATGAATCTGGCACGACGATATGGTGGTGTTTTCTGTAATGAGTTAATTTGCTATCAAGAGGTTGTGGTGGTAGTTCTGGCTATGACGATAGTGGTGGTGCTATTGAAAGCAGTGGTGAAATAGTGGTCACAAGTGTTTGTGGTGTTGACAAATTATTTAGTTGACTATGATCATTAAATTGATCAATCTGTGACCAATGAAAATTATGAATTATGACCAAGAAATAATGTGTGACCTAAAAATTTATCAATTTACTATTGATAATTTGTTATTGTATAATAAGTGGTAACTTATAATATTTGTGATTTGTGATCGATAAATAAATATTAACTTATAAATTCTTGATTTGTGATTGATAAACAAATTGTGATCGTAAAAATAATTTTTGGCTTATAAAAATTTTGATTTGTGACCCAAAAATAATATATGACTAACTAAAATTTTAATTTGTGACCAAATTATTTAGATCTTTGACCTTAATATATTTAATTAATTAACTCATAATTAAAATTTAATAAATATCTGACTTTTTAAATTTAAAACATTTGTTCTTAGTTTTGAAATTGGTGATTCTTAACATCTTAGTTATGAATTTTTTTTCCAATTAATAACTTTCCAACAATCACTCACTTGGGTTACATATATTACCTTACAAATGTGTATAAGATTATGAGCTCATAAATTTTGCTATCATAACCAAAAGAAATCTTCAAACAATCTTGTCCATCAATTATGTTAATATAATATCAAAGCAGTCTTCATTACATGTATCATATCCAAACCCATGAATGGTCACTATATCAACACAATCAAATAACATAGATCAAGTATGGATATGTAGCATAGAAATTACATGTAATGTTATCTAAACATGTATATTTTTAACTGGTCCTAATTTATTCTTGAATGAAATCAACCATAAACTTTAATTAGAGTGGAGCTGAATTGAATACTTTATTTCTGAAATAAATCAAATATCCATGGATAAATAAATAAATAAATAAATATATATGTATGTATGTATGTATGTATGTGTGTGTGTGTGTCAGACACTAACCAAATACAAACTCCTACTAAATTGACATATCATCAACAGATGCGACACCCATGTGAGCATTATGTTCATGAAAGACCTTAGGTGATAGCCATTTAGTAAGTGGATCCACAATTGTAGAGTTTGTCGTAAAATGTTACATAGAAATTTGAACACTCTGAATTCTTTCTTTAACCACTTGGAACTCAATATCTATAAACTTTGACATCATCAAGCTCTTTTTGGAATACAAGACTGCTTTTGTCACAAAATACCTAAAATGGTCTTTCAAATCCAAAATATGCAGCTCAGTGAAAAAATTCCGTAGTCATATTCCATGATTAAGATCACAATATCGAATGATCTCTAATTGGTTTTATTTTTCTGAATGTGATCATGTAATTCTTATTTCTCTGTAAATACTAAATAACTCAATTAGTTGCTTTCCAAATATCTATCCTAAAGTTACTTGAATATATGTCTAGCATTCAATGAATGTCATGTCCAAGCATATGTAGATCTTAGCATGTCTAATACTCCCAACTGTTGAAGCATAGGGAATTTTCTATATTTTCGTTTCTTTAAGTTTACCTTTAGGGCATTGATTGAGATTAAACTTGTCTCTCTTAGCAATAAGGGTATCACCAAGTTTAGAATCATGCATCCCAAATTTCTTAAAAAACCTTTTTTATATAGTTTTTTTATAATAATCCAAAAATACTTCAAGAATGATCTCGGTGTATCTGTATTCTTCATACAAAAAAGACCTTACTAACATCTTTCATTTCAAAATTTCAAGAAAGAAGCCTCTTTATTTCGTGCAATAAGCTTATATCATTGCAGGCAACCAGTATGTTATCAACATACAATACTAGGAAAATATACTTATTCTCACTGAACTTGTGATACATACAATCATCAACTGTACTTACCTCGAAACCAAAAAAAGATAATTATTTGATAAAATTTGTGATAGCATTGAAGGGAAAAACCTGCTTAAGTCCATATACAAATTTATTTAATTTGTAAACCATCTGAAGTAACTTAAAATCAAAAAGTGTCAAAAAAGTGTCATAATGGTCCTAAAAGAGTCTTTCGTATAAATCAAAGAAAGTTGCTTTAAACTCAATGCCTTCCTTTTGAATAAAGTCATTTACACAATAAGACGAGTATTATATCTTTCCACATCATCTTTCGAATCCCTCTTGGTTTTGATATCTATTTACAACCAATGAATTTCACACCTTCAGACAATATGATGAGTTCCTAAACGTCATTATTATTCATGAACGTTATCCCTTTATTCACAATATTTATCAACTCTTGAGAATTACTCATTTACATTGTATGATGAAAGTTGATTGATCAGATCTTCTTCCACCAATACAATACCATCCTTATTTCTTGGATAAAGACTATAAAATTATCTGAATTTTCTTTAGTGGATCTCCTTAATGACATTTATTTTTGAGGTTGTTGAGTTTGTTCTTTTAGAACAATCGTTTGATTGTGTATAAGGTTTTTGTAATATTGTCTTGATCTGAAATTGCTTATTGAACAAGATATGGAGCAAGAATTTGTTTCTGGTTATAATCATTGTCAATTGCAACATAAGAAATATATACATATTCTTCATCCAAGACAAAATCCTTAACCTTATAACCTTTATCTCTTCCTGCAAACTCTACATCCTTAAAGAACTAGACGTTTCTTGTTTCGAAAATTGACCTGATAGTAGGATCTTAAATTTTGTAACCCCTTAACAGTTGCTTTACTTTGAATTTTATTGAGAATTTATACTGCAGTCTTTGGTACTTCTTCCTACAGAGATTATAGTAAGGTGAAATGACTAATTATACTCCTTACCATATCCTTAAATATACTGTTTGTCTCTCGGTAACATCATTCATGCTAAGAGAACCTGTCATGGTGTACTGTGGGATGATTCCATATTCCTCTAGAAATTTTAGCAAAGGTCTTGGCGTTCTCCTAATTCTTCATATATTCCATAGTATAGACTATCACGACTAGATCTGATGTGTTTTATTCTTTTGTTGAGTTGATTTTCAACCTCAACCTTATATGCCTTGAACATGTCCAGTATTTATGATTTCTCATAGATGATATATAGATGGCCATAGTGAAAAAAATTCGTCTTCGAACGTAATAAATTACCATTGAACATTTCAAGAAGCCAAAGAAAATAGCCCATAAATGTCCATATAAAATTAATTCTAAGATGTCTGAAGTATTATTGGCACCCAAACTCCTTATGTTCGTTTGTTTTCCCTTAATGTGATTAGCATAAACACTTAAATTTGAAAAATGAAAGGGATCAAGAATTCATTTTGACACAAGATTTTTTTTCATTCTCTTTTGAGAGATGTGACCTAATCGCTTGTGTCATAACGAATCGAAATTCTCATTGTTTAATAGCACTTGAACACGCAAGACTTTTTTTATAAAAGGCAATCATATAAAGCAAATATAAGTTATCATAACCACATATAAAATTGGTACCCACAATATTTGAATTAAGAAAAAAGACTAAACTGACTATTTTCAATTGAACGAAAGTAACCAAATTTGTTAATGTGAAAATAGAAACCAAATTTCGTCTAAAAAGAGGTCCCGCGAACGTCTTTTTCAAATTCAAATAATAACCAATCTTTAATGATGACCTAAAAGGTCCCTATAGTCTTAACTTTAATTGATTTGTCATTGTCCCACATAGATGAATCTTTATGTATCAACTGGCATTTGACAATTCAAGCAATCTTACATAGACATACTCATATAAGTAATGGCACCAGAATTTATCCCCCAAATGCATCTTAATATTGAAACTAAATTAATCACAAAACAATCCAAAGTGAGAATTTACTTTCTTTACATGCCAAGCGTGGTATTTAGTACAATCTCACTTTATATGTTCCGGATTTTCACAAAAATAACAACCAAATTATTCTTTTTCAGGCTTTTGTTGTTTCTTTTGAAATGAACCAGATACAACTTCATTGTCATATAACTTGTCCTTAGAGGTACTTGTCAAGTGAATATTTCTAGTTCTCTCTCGCTTTAGATTTTTTTCTTTTTGCACACAATATGAAATAAGCTCATCAAGAGTTCACTTCACCTTTTGATAGTTATAACTGACCTTAAATTAATCAAATTGTGTAGGAAGAGAAATCAAAACCAAATGCATAAGCAAGTCATCAAACAGCTCAAACTTTAATGTCTTTAGTTTTGAAGCAAGATGAGACTCATACAAGATGTACTCCCTTATATTTTCTTTAGCCTTATACTTTAGTGAAATTAAGTTCGCCGAAAGCATATTAGTTTTGGCCTTATCGCCTCTTGGAAAGCATTTTTTTCAATTTCTTTAAGAAATTCCTTGGTAGTTGTTACCTTATCGAACACAGTACCCTTTAATGTTACTGAAATTCCACGCTTCATGACCATAAGATTTATGTGGTTTGAACGATCCCAATTATCCAAGTCCTCTTTTTATTAGTGAAACTCTTATCCATAAGAGTAGTAGATTGTTCAATCCTTAACGTAATATCTAGATCCATGCCGTCAAGAAAGATATAAGCATTCTCTTTCCAGCCTTTAAACTTTGGATCAACCATAGGAATTGAAGTGATGTTGGGAGCTATTGCAGAAGTTGATGGATTAACAGAATGAGAACTCAAACCTAAAATAACATAAATGAAAGTCCGTATTGGACAATCATTTCAAATAATGGTGCGCCCATCACAAGAAATCGAACACAACATTGATATTTAATTTTTGGAAAGAAATATCATATCAACTTCAAAGTGGTACTCTTGGTATAGTAATCAAATATTAACAATAAAGTCGGTCAAACATCTAGTTTATCTTTGCACCAATTCAATGTTCACATAATGGAAAAATTTAGTGTGTAAATAATTTGGCCAAATATTGACATTCATTTGGACCAATGAATATCCACATGAATTATGTACACACGACCTATCTAATATTCCAAATAAATTAATTTAGGTAAGAGAGGTTACTTTGGTAACATGTTGCTTCAATTAATTTATTTTTAGAAAATTAGTAATCCGATTTAAACTTTAAGTGATTTGAAATTGATTGCCCCCCTTAGTCTTTTAATTATTATTTTTCTTTCTTTTATTTTCACAAAAAAATTGAAAAATCGAATAGAAAGAGGGCACTAACGCCACAACACTCGATCAGCGCTGTTGCGCTTAGAGTAGTCGGCCACCAGGACACCCTGGATTGAGTGCTGCAATTCTATGGTAGCACCTAGGCACTGTCGCGCGTGATTTTATCAAGGCGCAATGCCCAAAAGTGGTGCTACAACGCTGCGACGATCTTGATTTTTTCAAAAACATTTCCAAATATCCAGAATTTTGAAATTTAGAGCTTGAAGTTCACATTCCAAAAATTTGTAAAACCAAAGTATGAATTTGAACCCTAAAACCTTCCTTTAATCTTAATGGTTTAGCATGAAGACATTTAGGGGTAAAGCACTATTTCAGTGCAGGCCGCGAGAGCGGTACCAAATCGAGACAAACTCTGAATACTAGATATGAGGGATTCTTTGCTTAATTTAGATGTGTATTATATATCACATGTGAGAAGAGAAAATCATTTTAATTTATTCGGAGCTATTAGAGCGGGATCCACTTTTTGGGAAATATGAGTCAAAGCAATAACAAGAATATTTCTAGTGGAACATCTTTATGAAAAGAATAAAGATTCAAATCTTACCTTACATCAGTTTTTTTATCCATCTCATTGTCAATCCGAATGAATCATCCTTTCCGCGGAGGTCAATCTAAAAAATCGAAATTCTTGATCAATGGAGGAACAATATCACCCTTTTTGTTCAATAAGATCCCCTCTACCATATAGGATGTATGAAAGCAAATAAATACACACATCACGCGCCTGGCTCGGGGTTATAAATTTTCTTATTTTCATCCATTAAATAATATTTAATTACTTGAAAAGTCTGTTTGACTCGATAAAAAAAAAAAGAATAAATAGGGTTGGCTCTAATATCACTTGTTAGAATTTTATGGAACTTTAAATGTAACGCTCCGAAATCGATTTCCTTTTTTTTTCCTATAAAAATAGATGTAAGTGCTCCCAAGAATCTTCTTTATCTAATTAAAGCAAAAATTCACCTTTTTTTTTTTTTTAGATTTGATTGGTAAATCAATAATGATTAACTAACAATTTAATTTAAAATTTTCATCTTAAATAAAAATCTTGAAATACTACGATTTCAAACCATCTATTTAAATCTATCATAAAACGTCAAATGTTCGAACACTAAAATAAATATTAAATAACGTACATAAAATTTAACATAAATATGTTTTTCAAATAAAAATTTTGCAAATTATCATTTCTAGAAATATTACTTTGCGACCCTATAAGCATCACTCGGTCAATTTGTGACGCATCCACATAATCCGTTCTAATCTGAAAAATTATTGTAAGAGTAAGTATTTTGAAAACACTCAATAAAAATACGTAGCTATTTTTATTAATATGCTATAAGGATTATTCCGTATGTACTGAATGGTGTCTCCTTTCTCACAATGTCTCGCGTGAATCTAAAAATGTCGATATGTGTTCTCCATCCCTGTTGTGAGTAGTAGGTAAAAGATTTGGTAAAAAAAATTAATACATGTAGCATTGTCTATGATATAAATATAAAATGACATAACATACCGACATTCTTAGATTTAGAGCAAACTGATCACGATTTCCAATAGCTCGAAGAATTTCTTAAGAATTCCTATATTCCGTAAGATTTACATATTTGACGTAATAGCCTATTCCGAAAGATTTAACATAGAAATCGACCCGGAGACCTTATAGTATTTCTTGCTAAAATTTATATAAATATCAAAAAATAAGAATTTACCACCTTGCACTACGTATTTTTACCTCAATTGACACCAACGAAAAATTCTGAAAATGACTTGGGAAATAAAATGATATTTCTTTTCAAAAAGTGCCTCATAAGGAGCCATGTCAATAGTAACATGAAAGCTACTATTGTATGCAAACTCCATTAATGATAAGTATGATTTCGAACTACCTCTCAAATCTAAGATACATGCCCAGAGCATATCTTCTAAGATCTGAATAGTCCTTTCAGATTGTCCATTAGATTGGGGATGATAGCTAGTGCTGAAATTTAACTTTATCCGCATAGCTCTTTGCATGCTTTTTCGAAATTCAAAAGTAAACCTTGGATCTCGATCTGAGATGATAGATGCTAGAATTTCATGCAGCCTAAAAATTTCCTTAACATATAATTGAGCAAAATGATCCATTCTCTAGTTCATTCTTACTCGAATAAAATGAGCTAATTTTATCAACCGATCTACAATTACCTAGGTAGCATCGTATCCTTTTGTTGGCTTTGGAAAATCTATAACTAATCCATGACTATTTGCTCCCATTTCCACTATGAAATTTCCAAAAGGTTTAATGGCACTGATGGTCTCTGATGTTCTGCCTTAACTTGTTGACATATTGTACACTTTTCCACAAAGAGACTAACTTTTCCTCTCATATTTCTCCACTAAAATATATCGCAAAGGTCTTGATATAGTTTTGTACCGTCGATATGTGCGGTGTATGGGGTAGAATATGTTTTTTCTAATATCTCATCTCTTATCCCTTCATCCTTTGGTACGCATAACATTTCCTCAAACATCAAAGCATTGTAATCTGTTATTGCAATACATTTTCTTTTACTTGTACCAACTTCTGCCTTAATTTTTCTCAAAAATTGGTCATTGTTTTGAGTGTCCTTAATTCGATCCCTAAGAGTATGTTGAATCTTTAATACTACATCCTTACAATAACTCGAGCTGGTGGAACGACAACTTCTATATTCAATTTATCGAACTCCTTTATATTGCACTTGAGTTGTGGGTAAAACTATTAGTTATCCCATCGTCTTCCTCCTAAGAGCATCCGTGACAATACTAGCTTTACGTGGATGGTAATAAATAGTACAATCATAATCATTAACTAACTCCAACTACCTTCACTGCATCATATTCAAATCATTTTGAATGAAAAAGTGTTTCAAACTCTTATGATCCGTATATTTTTAGAGCATGTACTATCGCCACCAACTCTAGATCATGCATAGGGTAGTTTTGCTCATGTTGTTTCAATTATCTTGATGTGTATGCGATCATCTTCTCAAATTGCATAAGTACATCCCAAACCCTATTCGGATGAATCACTATATATAACGAATTTATCTGAACCCTCTGGTATTGCTAAAATTGAAGTTGTAACCAATTTCTGTTTCAGTTCTTAAAAGCTCTCCTCACATTTCTCAGTCCATTGAAATATTTTGCCCTTCCTAGTTAGTTGGGTCATCGGCCCAACTATTTTGGAGAATCTACGAACTTCACCTACACTTCTCTGCTCAACTTTACCAGGGTTTACTTCAATCCCTTGTGTTGTAACCACATAACCAAGGAAACTATACGATCAAGCTAAACTTCACATTTTTTGAATTTGGCATACAATTTCTCCCTTGATAATGTCTCCAACACAATCTTGAATTGTTCTTCATGTTGATTCTTACTCTTCGAATATACCAAAATATCATCGATGAAGACAATGACAAATTGATCTAAATACTAATGAAATACTCTAATCATCAAATTCATAAATACTATAGGAGCATTTGTTAATCCAAAGGGCATTATCATGAATTCGTAATGACCATAGAAAGTTCTAAATGCCATCTTTGAAATGTCATCTGTCTTTACCTTCAGCTGATGATATTCAGTCCTCAAATCAATATAGAAAAATACTGTTGCACCCTTCAATTGATTGAAGAAGTCTTCAATCCGAGGAAAGGGATATTTGTTCTTAATTGTCAATCTATTCAATTCCCTATAATCAATGCACAACTTCATCAATCCATTTTTTTTCTTTTCAAACAAAATTGGTGCACTTCAATGAGATGTACTTGGTTAGATGTAACCTTTATCTAACAATTCTTACAGCTGTATCTTTAATTATTGTAGTTCTTTTGGCGTCATCCTATACGGAGCTTTAAACACTGGAGTTGCTCTAGGCACGAGATCAATTGTAAACTCCAATTGTATATTAGGTGGTGCACTAGGTAAGTCATCAAGGAATACATCAATAAAATCCCATACAACCGGCATATTACCAATAATAAGTTTCGATTGCTGAGTTCTATGTATACTTTCTAGAAATCCCTGGCAAGATATTTTCTTTAACATCTTTTCTACCTTCATGGCCAACACAAGACGAAGTAAAGACTTAACTCATACAGTGAAAGATTGAAACTCTTCTTCCCCAGACTTTTACAAAATTACTTTCTTTTCGAAATATTGAATAGTTGGTGATTGCTCTCCAACCGGTCCATTCCTAAAATAATGTTAAAGTCTTTCATGTTCATGAGGTGTAGATCAACTATAAATTCTTTTTCATACATTTCTAACTTTATTGCCCTAGCAATCTAATTGGTGTTCAAAATTCTACTGGATGGAATGGAATTTTTTAGAATGCTACCAAAATTTTCACATACAGTACATGATTTAGCAATAAATTTGAAAGAGATAAATGAATTAGTAGCTCTTGAGTCTATAAGAACATATGTGAATAGTTTAGATATTGATAGAATACCCGCTTTTATGTTCGGATTTATAGCAAACTGATCATGATATCCAATAGTTCAATGAATTTAGTAAGAATTTCTATATTCCTTAAAATTTACATATTTGACCTAACGGTCTATCCCGAAGGATTTAACATAGAAATAGACCCGAAGGCCTTATAATATTTCATGCCAGAATTTATAAAAATATCAAGAAATAAAAATTTACCACATTACACGATATATTCTTATTTCAATTGACACCAAAGAAATTCTAAAAATGGCTTGTGATATAAAATGATATTCCTTTTCAAAAAGTGCAAGTGTGTGTAGACTCGTGAAATACCAATTTCTATGTGGGCAGGAAAATTTCTCACTTCAGTACACATATATTCACTTTACACCGACGACATATATGATATAACTCTAGAGATTCAAACGTATTTTGATGTTAATAAGGTTTAATGGGGCTAATTACTATATCATTATCCTTGACTAATGAGCTTAATAGATTTTAAATTATTAAATTTCAATTACCGTTTCATTTCCCCAGGTAAAAGTATGAATCCATAACCCATGCATATTCTTTTTGTTTAATATATACATAATATACATTAATAAAATATTGTATAATAACATTTTTTTTTCCTATTAGAATAACTGGGACGTACTAGTTTAAATTCAATTTTTTCTTAAGCTCAATTTATGTTATTTAACACGAGCTACAAAATAAGTATAATATCAATATATTTTTTATCAACTTTTAAAATACTTAAATATTTGATCCAAATAACTTATAATAAATTCTAAAATGTATACATAAGCAAATAACAATTATACAAATAAGTGGGTCAAATTTATTACTTCAACTTTTGGACTTAATTGTGACGACAAGGCTCAACATGAACTATTTCATTTGTTAAATGGCGAATATTAAATTCTGCCCATATGAAAGTATAATTAAAATTCGAGGGTTTACACTAAATCTCAAAAACATGAAAACCTAATTACTTTATTGCAAAGATTCTCCATGTCAAATCACCAAGCGAATTATAAAGTATGGAACATACCTTAATTCACTAATACTAGATTTTGATTCCGAATCTTAAATATTGATTCTTTCGATTATTGAGTTCTTGATCTTGATTTTGCTTCTTGATCTATAGTATTGATTCTTGAATTCATTCTTCTTAATTGTAAATAGTTTGTTTTTTATTGTGATTTTTGGATCTTCCTCTTCAATATGATTTCTCTTGTATAATTGTGTTGATGGGATGACAAGAAGAACGAGAAGTTGCATATGAATTCAAGACTATAACCCTATATATAGTTTTCATATGTATCGTAAGAATTTATTGAATGAAATTAAACTCCATAAAGCAGAAGAAAGAGACACTCCATGATTGGAGGAGAAGAAACCTCCATGAAAGGAGGGATTGGAATTCCACAATCCACTGATTTATTAATGAATACAATGACTCTATTTATAGAGAAAGAAAGATGAGTAATTAACTGACTAATTTGCTAATTAACAGGCTAATCACTAACTAATTAACATCCTAGACAAGAGCTGGAATATTCTAAATTTGCTGTAAAATATTTCTAACACACCCCCTTAAGATGGACTATAGATATCAACAATAGTTCATCTTGAAGATTAAATAGTGTACTGGAGGGAAAAACCATGATGAATAGCCTTGCAGAACAAATCTCTTGAATCCATACAGATGAGCATCCATTAGATCAGCACAAAACATCACCAGACATTCCATTCCCATTCCATTTCGTGCCAGTGCACAATGCTTTTAGAGTTGAGGAGACTTGTTTTGTACGGCAAACTTGGTGAGGTTCATAATGCAGAAAGGGATGATGTTCTCAATGGTAGCAAACTGGCAGGTCATCAGATTTCACCAGATTTGATGGAGAAACAAGACTTAGTATAGGCTCTGACCATCCATAAAGATCTTTGAAAGTTTAGAGAACCAAAATCTGAAAGAGAAGAAATTTTATTGCAGAGAATCAAGGACGAATTTTGATGTTGCTAGAGCCATTTTTTGAAGACGGGAACTGAACTTTTGCTGGAATAACACTTTCCAGAATTATGCTAAAATAGAAGGAATTAGAGATCTGCTTTCATTTGTGCAGAACACAGAAAGAGGGGATGAAAATCTTAGAAAAACACAGCAGCAGGAAGAACTCTGCTCTGATACCATGATGAATTTATTGAATGAAATTAAATTCCATAAAGTAGAAGAAAGAGGCACTCCACGATTGGAGGAGAAGAAACCTCCATGAAAGGAGGGATTGGAATTCCACAATCCAATGATTTATTAATGAATACAATGACTCCATTTATAGAGAAAAAAGATGAGTAATTAACTGACTAATTTGCTAATTAACAGGTTAATCACTAACTAATTAACATCCTAGACATGAGCTAGAATATTCTAAATTTGCTGTAAAATATTTCTAACATGTATTTCGCTTATCATGAAATATAATTCTAAAGAATTTGGTCTCTACACATATAATCTGACCCACTTTGTTTAGATACCCTAGACCCAATTACTTAATTCTTTATTAAATTACTTTAATTTTGAACTTAATTTTAACATAGTCTTTATACACAATTAAGTATATTTGTTGACCCACATGACAAATTAATAATTTTCCAAAATATAAATATTAGAGGTGACTCAAAATTCCACTTTCAAAAGGATGACTTTTGAAAAGTGGTGGTTTATATTTATGGTCACGACATATAAGTTAATTTCAATCATTTTAGAGCTAGGAACATGGAGTTAAAAATAAAATTGATTCACTAATAATGACCCAAAATATTACTCGAACTCAAGAGAATACACTTAGAATTTTCTATCACATATTTTATCAAGTTGCCAAAACAATTATGGCTGGCTTGGTAGGGTGCAGCAAATATTTGACAGTCTAAAATGCTTTCTAAATTATTGTCTATTGTACTGTTTAGTATTAACAAATGCTGCTTAACAAAACATGCAATGCAGTATCATAGAATTAGTTCTGTCAGATATATATATATATATTGATTAATTTTGTAAATTGTAATTTTGTTCGATTTTTTTATATTGAACTTGTATATGTTTATTTGCTTGATTTTGCTTGATTTTGTAGATTGATGAAATTAATTCTTTTAGATGACAAAGTTGTGAGATTTTTTTTTTTAATAATAAATGTTAAGTTTATAAATTTTATTTTCTAATTACAAAGCTAGAATTTTATCTTTTGGTGTCTATTAAGAAGTTATGTTGTTTTCTCGCAATTGCAAGAAATCCATAAAAATCAACAAATCAACTAAAATCTAAAGAATAAAATTTTCTTAAAATCCATAAAATTATGTAGAATTCTATTCAAATTAATGAAATCCACAAGAATCCATAAATCTTAAAAAATCGATTATACTTTGTGTAAATTTGTTAAAAAGCATGCTGGCACACTATTGACAACATAAAATTTGTTAAAATAAAGATAATGAGTTCTTATCCTTGCGATCTTGATCCGTAGGCATTGTCAAGACAACCTAAAAAGCCATCATAGGTCAAAGGGAGGTCTAAAATGTTTATGTGATGGACTGCATTTATCTGAATAAAAAGAAAAGAAGGAAAAAAGTAAGACAAAAGGTTAAGAATTAAGGAAAAGAATAAGTGCACGTTTGGTTAGAGAGGCAAATTTTTACCAACTTTTAAGTAAGTTATGTTTTGTTGGTCGAAATCAGAAATAGACAAGTACATATTTACAAAGGCTACTCTATTTTGTTTGAAAGCCGAATGAACCAATTTATTAATGTGGCACATATTGAAAATGGAACACGGTTAATCCAAAATCTATAATCTCTACTCACTATAGCAAGAGATGCAAGTTTATGGGTCACTTTGTTCCCTACATAGTGAGTGAAGAAATAAGTCATCAAGTCCAACAACCCACTTCTATAGAAGTGTTACGATATTTGAAATAATTAACGCATTATCTAATAAGGGCTTGTACTTTGAACCTCTAGAACTACCTGCACATTTACGAGCAAAAACCAATCGCAGAGTTTGAGGGCATCAACGGCCTTAGAAGAGAAATATCCTTCCATGCTCTAGGTACAAGCAATGGCGAAGCCAAGGATGAGGTCGACTGACCCTGCAATAATTTTGTTTTAAATTCATGTACATATATATTTGGTCCTTACAAAAATAAATAAATAAATAAATAAATTCGCTCCACATTTTTAAAATTCTGGCTTTGTCACTTGGTACAAGCCGTCGCCACCGACACCACCCATTGATCATTAACGACTACTCCAGTGCCCATAAGTCCACATCCTTGTCGAACAAAAGTATTTTGTTAAGTTTGAACCTGCTCGTTGTTATCAGCCTCGCCTTTTAAGAGATGAATTGGGTTAAAACCTTGTAAAATTTGAGCTTAATGTTATTTTCCCCTAGTGTACAAAATTGGGCTAAATTATAAATTATAAAATTAGCGTTAAAATTTTATGAAAATTACACCAAACCATACTTTAAATATTCAACATTCTAAAATCAGGATGAAAGTTTAACTTCAAAAATCAGATGTTTTATATTTAAATATTAAATATTATAATACAAATTTTATCACAAACTCTAATTAATTTATTTGTCATTCCTCTTTTCCACTCTCTCTCTTCTCACCTGTCTCCCTCTCCACTCTTACCCATCGCCTCTCCATTCTCAGCAGCCTTCCGACGACACATCACCGATAACAAATAGTTGCGACGACGACGGTTACTTTTGTGGTTCACTATTGGTTGTTTTAGTTTTGATTATGGATATGTGGTTTTTTAGTTGGTGGCGGAGGTGGTTTTTTGGTTGATGATGGCCGAGGCGGTGGTGGTTGTGGTTGCGACGGTGGTGGTGTATGGTGTGATGGTATTGGTAGTGGTAGTGGTAGTGGTAGTGGTAGTGGTAGTGGTGGTGTGTGGTGCGGCCATGGTGATGGTGTGTGCAGCTCATTTTTTTTTTCCAAATTTTCTGCTATGTTGACAGTGGTGCGGTTGTGGTACAAGTGGTTGATGGTGATGAGGCATTGGTTTTGGTGGTTGTACTGGTGGTGGTCGCATCATCCATATTTTGGAGGTAATGGGGCAGTAATGGTGATAATGATGGTGGTTGTAGTGGTCGTGGTAGTGGTCGTGAATGGGACCAGATGAGGTTGGATGCTTGTGACCAATTATTTGGTTAATTATGACTAATAATTGGTTAGTTTGTAATCTGTAACATAAAAATTGTCACTATGACTCACATTGTGATAGAAAAATAAATCGTGACCAATTAATCTAATAATTTGCAATAAACAAATGAGTTGTCACCAGTAAAAATTTTGATTATGTGATTATTGAATAATCTATCACATAAAATTTTTGATTCGTGATCGAAAAATTATATGTGACATATAAAATTTTTAATTTGTGACTGAAAAATAAGTTGTGACCATTAATTTGATAAGATGTGATTCAAAATTAATCCGTGGCTAATTAATTTTTTGATTTCTGACCGATGATCAAACTGTGACGTACAATATTTTTGAATTGTGATCGTAAATTAATTTGTGATATAAAATTTTTCATTTGTGATCAAAAAATAATAAGTGACTAATTAAATTGTTAATTTGTAACCAAATTGTATATATATTTGACCTAAATATATTTAATTAATAAAATAAATAGATAATTAATTAATTAAATTATAAATAAATTTTAATAAAAATCTGATTTTTAAAGTTTGAAACTTGTTTTCTTAATTTTGAAATGTGTGATACTTAAATCCCTATAAAATTTTCCCAAAATTTTTTTAGCTCATTTCCAGCTCGACTTTATATTTTAGCCCACCTTAAAATCTAATTTTACTTTTTCCTCTACTCAGTTTGAGAGTAACTTAATTTTGAAAGATGTAACTTTTTTTCTTTCAAATAAGAAAACATAGAATATTTAGACATGTTTATCATTAAAATGTACTTAGCCCTTGTTTGATTTGAATTAAAGTTATAAGTCAAAGAAAACAATTAATTTTAATTACACAATTTATGGGATCCACAACTTTTCTATCACACATTTCATCAACTTTTGTTAAAATCTAATTTAATGTATTAAACAGGAGCTTAGCATTTGCTTGCCATAGATTAGTTGAAAATATTTTTCTTTAAACTCATTTTTAATCATACATTTTATAAAATAATTTTGTACGTGAATCGATAACTTTTCTCTATTTTCTAACCACGAGAACTATTAAAAAAAAAAAGAAGTTGTTTTACTTTAACTAATATATCCCAACTAAATACTTAAAAATTCAAGTTAAATTTCTCTTAGACTCAACCAAACGTTTCTAATACGTGTAAATGAGATGAAAAAGGAGAAGATTAGGGCCAAGAAAAGTGACCATTCACCGTCCGATAGCCATTCTTTTTTTCACCTAACATAAGAATGCGTGACTTTTGCCATAATTTCCACCGTAAATAGAAGATTTGAGGGGCCATTTCTTCTTAATTAGCAATCATCTTCTCAAAGAAGTGGCAGTTAGACACAATCAAAACCCTAAATTTTTGTTGTCTGCCTTTTGCTTAAATTGGAGGCTTTCTTTTAACCACAATAATTCAATTTTTAATGCGTATATAGCCCCTATTTGACTCAAATTTTAATCAGAATCTGAGTCAAAGTCAAACAATCACTATCATGAGTCCCACAACATTTCAACCACACATTTCAAAAACATCTATCAAAATCTCCTAAAAATCTAATTTTAATCACCACTAAACAACCTCTTAATATACAGTATTAGATTATATTAGACATAATATCAAATAAAATTGTAACTTCTTTTTCTTATCTAAATATTTCTAAAAATATTCAACCATGCCTTCCAAACACGTCATTCATAATTCATATTTTCAATTGCTTTGTTGGTAGGTTAAACTTCAACCCTCCTATTTTTATGAAAATGACATGAATAGTGCCAAGTGTACAGGGCATTATTCACAGGTGTTTTACGGGGTCCCTCACTGTGTAGGGGCCCCACATATATTAAAAAAATTACGTGGACCCCTAACAGGGATTTGTGAAGCGTAGCATTGTTCGAATGACATTCTTCAAGTAAAAGAAAAATAAGAAATAAAAATGAAATGTCACATTAAAATACCAAACTTTGATGGCACAAACTCACATACATAAGCCACAAAATCTCGAACAAGTACGAGTTTAGAGAATCTGTCGTGTAAGAAGCAATGTCAATTTCATTATAATTATGTGCCTGTTCTAGTCTACATTTAGACTTTCCTTAAAAGTTAATACATCTACCAAATTAATATATCCCAAAAAAGGTCATTATTCATCTTGTTCCCTACTTATAATTAACTTTTTTTTCTCATCCTACCTCATATTTGTAAAACAAACACAATTTTAAAAATAAATATGTTCTATTTACCATTCAAGTCCCTATTTAATTTAGCTAAAAATTAAATTTCTGGTAAATTTTGATAAAATTTATGGCAGAAAATATTAGAAAAGTTATCGGTCCTTTAAAAATATGTTGTTGAAAATAAATCTGAGGTAAAATAAGTTTCAAAAAATGGAGGTTAAATAGAGACTAAAAATTATGTTGTGGTTTAATATATCATAATAGATCGATTTTTAATGTTAAAATTTTGTCGTTACTTATTTATGAAAATTATATACATATTAGACATTTGATTGAAAAAAAGAAGGTTAATGTTTTAATTTTATTTTTTAAAGAATAAATGCAGATAAGAATTATGGATCTAATTTTCTTATATAAATACACACCCAAAGATTGTATATAAATAAAATATAAAAATAATCAAATTAGAGAAGCAAAAGAGAAAAATGCAAATCATAACTCAAATATATTTTACAAATGGTAGATAATAAGAAAACAAGGCAATAAGGCACGTGTGTCAAACACCAGTAACTCGCCATTCTCCCCACTCACTGAGTCGTACCCATCTCGCCCTTCCAGCAACGAGTCGAAACCGAGTTGCTTCCCAATCCGACCAGCTATAACTCGACAGACTAACATGGCCCGCCGTCCCCTGCCACCACCGGCCCTCTCATGAGCCTCACCACTCCCCGAAAATGTACATATCGCTGCCCCTTTTCCGCCGTGAAATGACCAAACGCCACCACCCGAATCATACACGCCGCCGTTGGTCGGCCCCAGGCAGTGAAACCTCATCACTTCATTCCCATCAGCAATGCAACGCGCGTGGTCATCACTGCCACCGTCCACGGCGTCGACACTTTTAGAACTCGCCTTGGATTTCACCGTCTCTCTATACTCTTCAAACCGGGTCACAGTCCGGGCCAAGTTCTGGACTTTAAAAATTGTTTCAATCCCACCGGAAAAATTCTTCGGCTTCCAGCTTGTATGAAAGATTATCTCCACCACATTACGTGAAGGGTACCCCACCGGAAGCTCACTGAGGGTAGGAAAAAATGTATCCTTAACACGCGACGGCCGAGAGGGGATGGTGGCACGGGTTCTGTTGGCGGGTTTATGTGAATCGGGTTCAGGTTTTTTGGATTTGTTTACCGTATCTTTAGTGGCGGAGTTTCTGCAGCTTGCGGAGCTCGTTAACCGGTGGTAGTGGTGGTTGTGGATTTTAGAGTTGTGACGGCGAAGGTGGTGGTTCTCAACGACGTCGTCTGATGCTTTTGACTTGCAATTTAATGACTTTATCCATCCAGTCGCCATTAACGAACCCTTCAAGCTTTCAGGGTCCCTTCTGTCTCTCTCTCTCTCTCCCCAATTCTACTCTGTATATATTATGAAAGTCTATACGTATACGTATGTATCTGTTTTTCTCTTTCTAT
>NC_036255.1:10128351-10146794 GCF_002742605.1 Olea europaea var. sylvestris | reverse complement strand
AAGTTTGAAACTTGTTTTCTTAATTTTGAAATGTGTGATACTTAAATCCCTATAAAATTTTCCCAAAATTTTTTTAGCTCATTTCCAGCTCGACTTTATATTTTAGCCCACCTTAAAATCTAATTTTACTTTTTCCTCTACTCAGTTTGAGAGTAACTTAATTTTGAAAGATGTAACTTTTTTTCTTTCAAATAAGAAAACAGAGAATATTTAGACATGTTTATCGTTAAAATGTACTTAGCCCTTGTTTGATTTGAATTAAACTTATAAGTCAAAGAAAACAGTTAATTACACATTTTATGGGATCCACAACTTTTCTATCACACATTTCATCAATTTTTATTAAAATCTAATTTAATGTATTAAACAGGAGCTTAGCATTTGCTTGCCATAGATTAGTTGAAAATATTTTTCTTTAAACTCATTTTTAATCATACATTTTATAAAATAATTTTGTACGTGAATCGATAACTTTTCTCTATTTTCTAACCACGAGAACTATTAAAAAAAAAAAGAAGTTGTTTTACTTTAACTAATATATCCCAACTAAATACTTAAAAATTCAAGTTAAATTTCTCTTAGACTCAACCAAACGTTTCTAATACGTGTAAATGAGATGAAAAAGGAGAAGATTAGGGCCAAGAAAAGTGACCATTCACCGTCCGATAGCCATTCTTTTTTTCACCTAACATAAGAATGCGTGACTTTCGCCATAATTTCCACCGTAAATAGAAGATTTGAGGGGCCATTTCTTCTTAATTAGCAATCATCTTCTCAAAGAAGTGGCAGTTAGACACAATCAAAACCCTAAATTTTTGTTGTCTGCCTTTTGCTTAAATTGGAGGCTTTCTTTTAACCACAATAATTCAATTTTTAATGCGTATATAGCCCCTATTTGACTCAAATTTTAATCAGAATCTGAGTCAAAGTCAAACAATCACTATCATGAGTCCCACAACATTTCAACCACACATTTCAAAAACATCTATCAAAATCTCCTAAAAATCTAATTTTAATCACCACTAAACAACCTCTTAATATACAGTATTAGATTATATTAGACATAATATCAAATAAAATTGTAACTTCTTTTTCTTATCTAAATATTTCTAAAAATATTCAACCATGCCTTCCAAACACGTCATTCATAATTCATATTTTCAATTGCTTTGTTGGTAGGTTAAACTTCAACCCTCCTATTTTTATGAAAATGACATGAATAGTGCCAAGTGTACAGGGCATTATTCACAGGTGTTTTACGGGGTCCCTCACTGTGTAGGGGCCCCACATATATTAAAAAAATTACGTGGACCCCTAACAGGGATTTGTGAAGCGTAGCATTGTTCGAATGACATTCTTCAAGTAAAAGAAAAATAAGAAATAAAAATGAAATGTCACATTAGAATACCAAACTTTGATGGCACAAACTCACATACATAAGCCACAAAATCTCGAACAAGTACGAGTTTAGAGAATCTGTCGTGTAAGAAGCAATGTCAATTTCATTATAATTATGTGCCTGTTCTAGTCTACATTTAGACTTTCCTTAAAAGTTAATACATCTACCAAATTAATATATCCCAAAAAAGGTCATTATTCATCTTGTTCCCTACTTATAATTAACTTTTTTTTCTCATCCTACCTCATATTTGTAAAACAAACACAATTTTAAAAATAAATATGTTCTATTTACCATTCAAGTCCCTATTTAATTTAGCTAAAAATTAAATTTCTGGTAAATTTTGATAAAATTTATGGCAGAAAATATTAGAAAAGTTATCGGTCCTTTAAAAATATGTTGTTGAAAATAAATCTGAGGTAAAATAAGTTTCAAAAAATGGAGGTTAAATAGAGACTAAAAATTATGTTGTGGTTTAATATATCATAATAGATCGATTTTTAATGTTAAAATTTTGTCGTTACTTATTTATGAAAATTATATACATATTAGACATTTGATTGAAAAAAAGAAGGTTAATGTTTTAATTTTATTTTTTAAAGAATAAATGCAGATAAGAATTATGGATCTAATTTTCTTATATAAATACACACCCAAAGATTGTATATAAATAAAATATAAAAATAAACAAATTAGAGAAGCAAAAGGGAAAAATGCAAATCATAACTCAAATATATTTTACAAATGGTAGATAATAAGAAAACAAGGCAATAAGGCACGTGTGTCAAACACCAGTAACTCGCCATTCTCCCCACTCACTGAGTCGTACCCATCTCGCCCTTCCAGCAACGAGTCGAAACCGAGTTGCTTCCCAATCCGACCAGCTATAACTCGACAGACTAACATGGCCCGCCGTCCCCTGCCACCACCGGCCCTCTCATGAGCCTCACCACTCCCCGAAAATGTACATATCGCTGCCCCTTTTCCGCCGTGAAATGACCAAACGCCACCACCCGAATCATACACGCCGCCGTTGGTCGGCCCCAGGCAGTGAAACCTCATCACTTCATTCCCATCAGCAATGCAACGCGCGTGGTCATCACTGCCACCGTCCACGGCGTCGACACTTTTAGAACTCGCCTTGGATTTCACCGTCTCTCTATACTCTTCAAACCGGGTCACAGTCCGGGCCAAGTTCTGGACTTTAAAAATTGTTTCAATCCCACCGGAAAAATTCTTCGGCTTCCAGCTTGTATGAAAGATTATCTCCACCACATTACGTGAAGGGTACCCCACCGGAAGCTCACTGAGGGCAGGAAAAAATGTATCCTTAAGACGCGACGGCCGAGCGGGGATGGTGGCGCGGGTTCTGTTGGTGGGTTTATGTGAATCGGGTTCAGGTTTTTTTGATTTGTTTACTGTATCTTTAGTGGCGGAGTTTCTGCAGCTTGCGGAGCTCGTTAACCGGTGGTAGTGGTGGTTGTGGATTTTAGAGTTGTGACGGCGAAGGTGGTGGTTCTCAACGACGTCGTCTGATGCTTTTGACTTGCAATTTAATGACTTTATCCATCCAGTCGCCATTAACGAACCCTTCAAGCTTTCAGGGTCCCTTCTGTCTCTCTCTCTCTCCCCAATTCCACTCTGTATATATTATGAAAGTCTATACGTATACGTATGTATCTGTTTTTCTCTTTCTATATATTTCTTCTATGTTTCAACAAGGTGGAAAGGAAAGGAATGGAATGGAGAGGACATGGCGCGATATTAATGAGAGCTGTGATATTTACGAGATGACGAAAAGGCCCTTCTGAGATATCCTTAATTACTCACATGGATTTTGTCTCTCTTTACTATTTTATGGGACAGTTTAATAACGATAATACAATTTTTTTCGTCTCTATGATTTTTATAATAATATGATATTTAACCATTTCAGTCGCATAATCCTACTGAACATTATTTTTCATCACCACACGTACCTCTGGCCCTTGAATGTACCATAAATTATGCAGTGACGACATCAATTTGAACGATGATGTGGAGATGAAAGAGGTAACACATAGGTAAAGAGTACGATGTGAGAAAACAAGGACTTGAAGTGATAAAGAGACTGAAGGGTGACAATAGGAATGACAATGGGAGCGAGCAAACTTATGCCCATGGACGACTATGCTTTGTCACTTAAGCGAATCGTGGAACGAGCCGAATTGAAAAATCCATTGTGAGTTGTCTTGCTAATTAGGCTCGGCTGGCAAGTCAACTAATAGCTCGCCATAGGTGCTACAATTTTTTTAGAACTAGCAAGTGTCATAAAATTAAACATAGGTGCTACATTCAATCGCCTTAATTTGAAATTCAAGTTTTTTTTTTTAATCAAAATTACGGAAAAAAAAATGATTTTAAACAAAATTATATAGGGCGAGTGTCATGGCTCACCCTATTCATAGAATGGGACAAATCAGCTAGAAAACTTTCAAACGAGTTGGCTCGTGCTCGGGTTCACCCCAAAAATAGCCAAACCAACTCGACTCGACCCAATGACGTCCCTAGTAACGAGTAAAACAAGAGGTGGTGATAGATTGGGGCGGTTGGAGATGCCGTGGCGGAGGATGAAAGTTGATACAAGGGTAAAATTGGTAGTGTAATGTAGGGTTACTACGTTACTTCTCCAAATGTTAGCTTTGAAAACAAACAGCTAAGTTGAGCATTAAGGATATAATTAAATGATTATTAAATAATTAATTTGATGACAATTAAGACTCTTATTAATTATTATATAAGTCAAATCAAAACGGACAGGTGACCATTCAATGCTAGAATTTCTTATTATTTTTTAAATTCTTTATATTATCAAATTCAATGTAAGAATTAATATTTCAAGAATTCCCATAAAACATGTTATAACACAATTTACTGAAATGGTCACCCAAGTTACAGGTTTATTTCATGTTGGTTAGCAAGTCGATCAAGTCCTCAAATTTGAAGGATGTAATAACTAGGCTAGGCCGAACTATATTTTATGTTAGATATTTTTCATCATTTTACATGTGTTTAATTTTTTGTTTTGCGAATGATTTACCGTTCGGATTAGTGTTTGCCGCTGCGCAAGGTCGCGGGGGGTCGAGGGGGCAGCGCCCCCTGTGGGGGCTTAGGGGCAACGCCCCCGAAAGAGAATTCTATTTTCAAAAGTTTTTGAATAGGTGCATCTATTCATTTTTAACAGTCACTTTTAAGGGATACGCCTATTCAAACAGTTGCCTCAGTGTCTATAAATTCTGGGCGAATTCTCATTTGCAAATACATTAAACAATTTATTTTTCCTTCTTTCTCTTGGCATCAATCAGTTATATTCGAGTGTTTTCTTGGTTTGATCAAATAGTCACAATTTGAATCAAACACCTCCATTGTATCCTGAGAGAGATTTTCTATTATACCCCGTTGTGACTTTGTTGAATATGGGAGAAACATTTCTTAAAAGATAACGTTTCATTTCGTGCCTTGGAGTTCATTAACGTATTCAGATTTCCCTACATTATTATCAACATTTTATATAGGATAGTTCAAAGCAACTAACTCACTCATCAATTTTGACACCCATAAGATAATATTTATATTCATTTTAAAATAAAAGTAATTATTCAAGAAAATGATGATACAAGGAAAAAACAATGAACACGCTCATTTTACACATAAAAATAATGATAATACTTGATATCTAAGAAAGAAGGAAAGAATACAGAAGTTTCAATCACAAGTATTCCTGTATAACATTTTCTAATCAAACTTGAGAGTATTTGATAGAACTCAATTCAAATTTATAGATCATTCAAAATCATGTTTACTCACTTGAGCGCCGAAAATACCATGGGGCATTGTCGCTCCTCCTATAGGGGTATCTAATGCTGCTCGAGGCAATCACTTTCGATGGTACCAATCAATGACAATTGACATCGATCATATTCGTGCAATTTTATATATATACAAATATGCAAATCCACGTGTTTAGGCAAAGTACTCAAAATCATAACTAATGCTTTCTAAATGTAGATTTGGGGTTATTTATTCAAGGGCCAATTGTATTGAAAGCTTGTTGTTTCTAACTAACTGGAATGCTGTCTACCTTTGTTGTTTCTTACAGAAACAGCAAGAAATTGGCTTGATTATGTGTCTTCTTGGTAAAACTGAGGTTTCATATATAAATTCAATTTCTTCTTTAACTATAAACTAATTGGGCCCATTTACACAGGAAAGCATGCCAGGTGGCCATTATTAAAATTTTCAAAAATTAGTAATAGAAAAAGTTGTAGTCACGATTCTCAATGTTTAAGATCGTTAGCCTTGAATCATTAACATTTTTTTTCATGCATCGTTGAAGACAAAATTTAAACGATTAAATATGATCCATTTTCTAACAGGTTAAACATTATGAGATAGTGACAACAGTAAAAAGCAAGACAAAACTTCTGAAGTTAAAGTTTCATTGTTACTCTTTACTAAAACTTGTGCATGTGTCAATTTTTTATGAAAAAAATGAACTCGACTACAAATAAGGGAGTGTGTTGAAAAAAAAAATATCTACAAGGACTTCAAACTTTTAAATTTCATAGTAAAGGGTCATTGCGGAAGGTTTCCATCAAAATGGGCGTTAAGTATATGAAAGAAACAATTTATTTTCCTATTCAAATAAACAAGGCAAATACATATAGAAATATATACACACACACACTAGGTTCCTTCTCCGAAGGTCGAGGACCATAGCTGTAATTTTCTTCATTTTCTAATCTCGTACTTCCCAAAAAAATATTGGGGAAACTACAATACAAAATCTTTCACATTTTATGCAGATTTGACCCAAATCTTTAATTTGTGCCACCCATAGTACCATACCTTTCAAAAACTCGAACCGAAGATTGGAACAATTACTTTCTCTGTTAGTTGACCAAAAGTCAATGATTTGAACAAGTTTTGACTAATTTTACATGGTTAAAATGATAAATTTATATTTTCTATAATAAAAAATAAAATAATTAATCTAAAAAAAAAACGAGAGAGAGAGAAACTCTACATCTTCTTCACTCACCCCACACATACCCATGCCCACCCATTCGAAAGAAAAACTACCCAACTTTTCAGCCACTGCCATCCACCTAGGGATGTCAACGACCCGAGCCGAAACTCGAGGCTCGAGCTCGACTCAAGTAAAATGAGTGAGCTTTTTTTTCGAGCCCAAATCAGCAAAAATATTAGGCTCGACCTAAGCTTTCGACTCAAACCTTTTCGAGCCGAGTCGGGCAGGCTAGGTTTTAGTATTTTTTTTAATGTTAAATAAAGGCAACACTCAGCTGCCTTTCTAAGGCAGCCTTTGCTGCCTTATTTCAAATAATGCAGTAGGTTGCTGCCTTTAAAATGTTATTTTTTTGTATTCTTTTTTTTTTTTTTAAATATAGGAACGTGAGCTAGAGCCACATAGGCCGGCTTGGGCTTTGCCCGGCACCCCAATATGGGGGTTTCGGCTCGAGTCGACAAGCCTGATTGCCTTCCATACTAATCACCATTGCCCTAAATTGCCATCGTCCATTTGTAATGAAATACCATCCATCTAGGTTCTGCCTTTAATTTTGATAGAAGGAACGGTTACCTAAATGATTGGTGGAAGGAACGGTGACCGACGTTGGGTGGCGATCTCGCCAATGATAGTCGCAGGTGGTTTTGGGGTAAAGGCTTTGGGGAAGAAGGGGATAGTGGTGGGTGTTGTGTTTGATTTTTTTTATTTAATTATTAATATAGCATAATTGTGTTTTATCGTTGAAAAATGTAAAGTTACTATTTTATCCTTTTAAAAATCAATCAAAATTATGGTCAAGGTCAATTCTCTGATCAACTAAAGGTTATTGTTAAATTGGACTTTTAGATGTGAGTTTTTGAAAGATTTAATTCTGTGGTTGGCACAAATTAAAAGTTTGGGTTAAGCCTACATAATATTAAAATGTTTGATACTGTGGTTGCAATTTTCCCAAAAATGTTTGAAATTGTATTTCTTTGCTAACTTCCTATATGCTCCATATTCATAAAAAGGTAAGAATAATCGAAGAGAGAATCTTTTTATGGGAGTTTGAAATCAAAACAGATGGGGGTGGGAATAGAAGAACAAAAAGAGAATAGAACCTGGCCAAAAGATTAAAGAATGCTTCTCGAAAGCACTGAAAATTAAACCTATTCTCCAAGTGACACAAAAATTACAAAATGACACAGCCACTTTTTCTACTTTCTTTATTTTTATTTTTAGCTTTTCGATGTTATCTGGGAGACCACTGACACTAAACTAAGGTACCAGGCTGTTCAAAACTATGGCGTTTTCTTTGGGAGAATGGTCCATAGCTTAACTAAAAGGGGACAACATTGAGATTTTCAAGAAAATAATTATCAATATTTATAGTAATTTCAAATAACCACGCATTATTAAGAAAATAAGGCGGAGGATGACTAGTAGAAGATTCAAATGAAAGTGATTCGGGTAATGGCTCCAGTCGTGAAAGATTTTAGAATTTGGGCAAATAAAAAATCGATCTAGTGCGTCACGACAATCAAAATGAAATTATCACAAAAGACATTATAATGATGAAACGAATTTACCAAGTTACTTGATATTAAGAATAATTTTTTAAATATTATTTTTATTAGTGCATATTATGATAAGAAATGGTGAATTTGGGATTGGTGAATTTGGGATTAGGGCCTCTTTACAGCCTTTGGCCTCACGCCTGAGAATCTATTGGGACAGTTCCTTGAACTGTGTTAACCAAGCTGGGGGCAATTCTGTCCTTTACCTATTATTTCAACGTAAGTGTTACCTAACATTACCCAAAAGTCAAAAGTTTTCTTTTGCAAATTCATGTTTGCTTTAGCCATGCATTCGCAAGGGTACAATAAAACCTAGGTCACGATTTCCCATAATTTCATTATCTCGTTGAAACATGTAATTTCATTAATGCGGGTAAAACAAAAATAGAGCACACAACTTTTATAAAATTTTGAACCATATATTTCATCAAAATTTGATTTTCATCTAAAATAACGCAGAGTTATGATTCTAATCCTGAATGGAGAGTAAGCAAAAGAGAAGAAGTCCACATACATGCAGGAGTTGAATATCGTCGCTCTTTTATCATATTATGATATCAATAATTTTTAATTCAATCGAGTTGATATTTACTATGGTCGAGCTTGCAATAATACCATATTAATGCTCACTCTATGCAGCCAAAATAATGTCTACGATTAAATGTAATGGCCGAATTTGAATAGAAGAATTGAGAATTTCAATAGATGAGTCATCAATGGAGGTCTCCCAAGCCTTGATGTTTGAATTGACTAAACAACTCCTCCTCTAGTGGTATGAAAACATCAGCATTTATTTCATATGTTTTTATTTAGCCCTATAGTATTAAATATTTGTTTCCTTCCCCTAGGTTTTTAAATTGGCAGATATTATTATAAATGTCCCTTGGCAGCATCAAGGAAAATGTTAAACAATCATAATCTTTTTGACCCCATTTTGTATATACGAAGCTTGGTAATTGCTCAACCACGTCGTTCGAAAATTTAAACAGTTATAAGATAGTTTTATTTATGTAGAATGAGTGAGAGGTCACACAGTGATCAATTCTGAAAAATTATTGGCTGTCGACTGTTATTTGTAGGAATTAGTTCAAATAATTAACCAAAAATTGGAAAAACGAAAATGTGTGTAAAAGTGGAAAATAAAAAGGTGTGATTACGTGTCAACTTCGACCAAATATTCGGACTTGATCTGATGGTCAAATTACAAAAGTAAATAGACCAACTTATTCTACTCATCGAATAAATCGTCGTGGTATATTTGGAATCTCGAAACCAATTCCGGATAAATGAAAAATTGCGGACCAAAGTTGAAAGAAATGAAGTGTTGCAACTTTTCGAAAGGATGCAGGTTTTGGCCAAGTGTTGCACCTTTTCAAAATGATACATGTTTTAGCCCACACCACTTCATTTGCACCATTTCTACATCTATAAATAGGACCCTATAGACATGGTTTTGGGTATACCAATTGCATTGAGCATTTATTCTCTTCTTGCAATTCTCTCCTTTTTAATTCCATAGCACTTTCATGCATTTCCTTTGTAGAGGGGAAATTCTGTCAAAAGTTCGTCGGTTTCTTGTGGTTTGAAGTGCTGCAACCACAAATTGTGAATCCATTATATCTTGGGAGACAAGTGATATTTACCGTGAGCACCGTAGTGGGACAATTTGTCTTAAGGAAAGAGATAACGTCTCGCCTTGGATTATTCTCTATTTCTACTCCTTCTTAATCCTTGTTTTGCGTAATTGTTATACCGAAACTTTGTCCAAATTTTCATTCATATAACTTGTGTTTTGATCACGCTCTTGCGGGTTAAAATTGGTCAAACAAATATATCAAAAAACAACCCTTACATAGCCCTTTTTACAAATCGTCTCCAACAGATTTAAGACAAATTTTTGTGTCTTTGTGGTTGGATGTGGATAACCATTACTTTGTTTGAATGGTGCTTTATGTACTATTCCTCCACCATTATTATCATCATTTTGTTGAACTTCTGTTTGTGTAACAGAAATGACTACCATCGGGACTTCGTCAAGTCAAAATGGTTTCAATAATATGGTACCACCCGTGGCCATACCGTCGCATAATACTACTATTCCACATAGGGAAAAGTCAGAAAGATTTGTAGGGGTAGACTTCAAGATGTGGCAACAAAAGATGTTTTATCTTACCACTCTTAATTTTGCTAAATTTCTAAAGAAAACTGCACCGGCTATACAAGAAGGGAAAAATAATCGTGAATCGATTATTGCTTTGGATGCATGGAAACACTCGGACTTCCTATACAAGAACTATATCTTAAACGGATTGGATAATACACTATATGGGGTGTATAGTTCAAAAGAATCAGCCAAGGAACTATGGGATTCTTTAGAGACAAAGTACAAGATCGAAGACGCCGAAACAAAGAAGTTCATTGTCGACAAATTTTTGAACTACAAGGTGGTGGATTTCAAAACCGTGATTAGCCAAGCGCAAGATATTCAAGTCTTGTTGCACGACATCCATACCGAGAAAATGGAATTGAGTGAATCATTCCAAGTGGCTGCCATTATTGAGAAACTTCCTCCTGTGTGGAGAGATTTCAAAAATTACCTCAATCATAAACGCTAGGAAGTGAGTTTGGAAGAATTGATTGTGCGCTTAAGGATTGAAGAAGACAATCGAAAAATCGAATGAAGGCCGGTTGATCAAGATGGTGCAAATTTTGTTGAAATGAAACCAAAGGCAACAAATAAGAAACGTAAGGCTCCTAATTATGCACCGCGAAGAGACAATTCCAAGAAGGCTAAAAAGTTCAAAGGAAATTGTTACAACTGTGGCAATGCTGGATATCAATCAAGTGGATGTCGAAAGTCAAAGAAGAATGCTCGAGCCCACATGGTTGCAAATAACACTCTATCCGATGAACTGCAAGAAATGAGTTTATCTACAGTAGTGTCCGAATGCAACATGATTGAAAATACTAAAGAATGGTGGATTGACATCGGCGCTACCAACCATGTGTGTGCGGACAAGGCGATGTTCTCCAACTATCAAGAATTGAATGGGGAACAACTATACATGGAAAATTCTGCAAGTTCCAAAGTTGAAGGACAAAACAAAGTCACTTTGAAGATGACATCCGAGAATGAACTCATCCTCAAAAATGTCCTATATGTACCGGATATACGAAAGAATTTAGTGTCCGAGTCTCTACTTAGCAAGAATAGTTTTAAACTTGTATTTATATTTGATAAATTTGTGTTGTCTAAGAATGAGATGTATGTAGGGAAATGATACATGTGTAATGGAATGTTCAAGTTGAACGTTCTTACAATTGTACTGAAGCAAGTCGTTATGAATAAAACTATAAATTCTATTTACTTGCTTAAGTCTTCATGTTTGTGGCATAGTCTATTAGGATATGTGAATTACAAATCGTTGCGCAAACTAATGAATCAAAGTTTAATTCCGGCGCATAAAATCAATCATAATCATAAATGTGAAATATGTATTGAAGTAAAATTGGCTAAAACACCGTTCCATTCAATACAATGGAACACAACCCCTCTTGAATTGATCCATAGCGATATATGTGATCTAAAATTTGTACAAACTCGAGATGGTAAGAAATACTTTTTGACATTTATTGACGATTATACAAAGTTTTTCTATATCTTTCTTTTGAGAAATAAAGACGAAGCCCTAAATGCATTCAAAACCTATAAGGTTGAAGTTTAAACACAACTTGAAAAAAGAATAAAGAATATTCGTAGTGATAAAGGAGGTGAATATGGGGCACCGTTTGAAGACTTTTGTTTTGAACATGGAATTGTTCATCAAACAATGGCACTTTACTCTCCTCAATCAAATGATGTTGCAGAACGCAAAAACCGAACATTTAAAGAAATGATGAATGTCATGTTAATGAGTTCGGGTTTACCATATAACATGTGGGGAGAGGCTATTTTAATAGTAAATAGTCTTCTTAATAAAATACCTCTTAAAAAAATGGAAGATACACCATATGAATTATGGAAATGCCATACTCCATCCTACCAATACTTGAAAGTGTGGGGGTGTTTGGCTAAGGTTGAGGTACCTAAACCTAAACAAGTGAAAATCGATCCTAAAACGATAGATTGCATATTTATTGGATACGCCAATAATAGTAGTGCATATTGATTTCTTGTGCACAAATCCGAAATACAAGACGTATATGAGGGGTCCATAATTGAATCAAGGAATGTGACATTCTTTGAAAATATTTTTCCTTGCAAAGAAAAGAAAAATACGAGTTCCAACCAGAGAACATATGAAACTACCAATGGAACTTCAAATGAAGAAGAACCAAGGCGTAGTAAAAGGGTTAGGACTTCCAAGACGTTTGACCCAAATTTTCTAACATATATGGTAGAGGATGATCCAAAGACTTTCGATGAAGCAATGTCTATACCGGAAGCACAGCATTGGAAAAAAGCTATCAATAATGAGATATATTCTATAATGCAAAACAATACATGGGAGTTGGTTGATTTACCTCCCAGTAACAAGCCTTTAGAATGCAAATGGATATTCAAAAAGAAATTGAAACCTGACGGATCCATTGAGAAATATAAGGCTAGATTCGTTGCTAAAGGATATAGGCAAAAAAAAGAACTTGACTTCTTTGATACCTATTCACCCATGATTAGAATTACGTCGATAATGTTGTTAATTGCAATTGTGGCAATACACAATCTTGAGATTCATCAAATAGATGTAAAAACAGCATTCCTAAATGGTGAGTTAGAAGAGGAGATTTACATGGAGCGACCTAAAAGGTTCATTTCTCCTAACCAAAAATACAAAATGTGTAAACTTGTTAAATCCTTATATGGATTAAAATAGACTCCTAGACAATGGCACCAAAAGTTTGACAAAACAATATTGTCAAATGGATTCAAGATAAAAAAATGTG
Source organism: Olea europaea var. sylvestris (assembly GCF_002742605.1). Classification (NCBI taxonomy): domain Eukaryota; kingdom Viridiplantae; phylum Streptophyta; class Magnoliopsida; order Lamiales; family Oleaceae; genus Olea; species Olea europaea. The sequence continues at coordinate 10,133,830 of NC_036255.1, read as the reverse complement.
ACAAATGTGTATATATTAAACATACACCGAATGCCTGTGAAATTGTATGTCTATATGTGGATGACATGTTAATAATGGGCAATAGTAACGAAATATTGCTTAACACCAAAAAGATGCTAACAAAGCATTTCGATATGAAAGATATGGGTGTGGCAGATGTAATCCTGGGAATTAAAATCTCTAGAACGTATGATGAAATTGTACTTTCACAATCTCACTACATAGAAAAAGTGCTTAAAAAGTTTGACGTGTTTGAAGAAAGTTCTGCGAGAACTCCTCTTGATTCGAATATGCACTTAGTTAAGAATATGGGAGAAAGCATATCACAACTAAGATATTCACAAATAATTGGTAGTCTTATGTATATTACAAACTGCACTCGATCGAATATTGCTTTTGCAATGAATAAACTTAGTATATTTACAAGTAATCCAAACCGTGATCATTGGAAGGCTTTAAGGAGGGTTTTAAGATACTTGAAGTATACCTTAACCTATAGACACTTCACAAAATATCCTGCGGTACTAGAAGGATATTGTGATGCAAATTAGATATCCGATATGAAGGATTCCAAGTCCACTAGTGATTATGTATTCACCATTGGTCGAGCTGCTGTATCATGGAAATCAACAAAGCAAATGTACATAGCTCGACGATAGAATCTGAGTTTATTGCTTTGGACAAAGCTGGAGAAGAAGCAGAATGACTTCGAAATTTCTTAGAAGATGTTCTATGTTGGCCCAAGCCAGTACCTGCGATAAGTATATATTGTGATAGTCAATCAGCAATTGGAAGGGCTCGAAGTAGCACGTATAATGGTAAGTCTAGACAAATTCGTCGTAGACACAACACCATTAAGCAACTGATCTCAAATTGCATTATCTCTATAGATAATGTGAAATCAAATGAGAATATTGCGGATCCACTTACGAAAAGTTTGCCTAGAGATCAAGTGTATTGTCTATCGAGAAGAATGAGATTAAAGCCTACTACGTAAGAGTTATTGCAATGGTAACCCTACCTTGTTGACTAGAGATCCCAAAATCTTGGTTCAAAGGGACAACTAAGTTGTGAAAATTCCATGAAGCACTTAGGAAATTAGAATTCCTAACTCATTCCTATGATACTAAAGTGCTTTCTGCAAAGTGGATATAGGCTAAGATTATCTTTTAATGATTCCTATATCTTGATTAAGTCAAGTGGAGTAGGGCATAATATTCTTAATAGGAGGTTACCTATGTAAGTATGAAGTGGGGCCGTTTCGATAAGAATTGTTTAAAGTTTGAATTCTCTAAACACTTATGAAACCAACAAGAGTTCATGGCCAGAATGAACCAAGTCATGAGAACTAAGTACAGAATAGGGAAGATATCTACGTGAGTACTATTGTCTTCACTTATACCAAAGGCAGAGTGGTTCAAGACCTATGGTTCACCAATTAGCCGAGTAAGTACGATAGTATTTCACTAAGGGGGTTCAAGGCTAAAAGGCACCATCCCTGATACAATATTTTTTCGCACCATCTCTACATTGCATCATGTCATTACATTTGCATATGCGTACCCAAATTTCCATTCATGTGGGGGATTGTAAGAATTGGTTCAAATAATTAACCAAAAATTGAAAAATGAAAATGTGTGTAAAAGTGGAAAATGAAAAGGTGTGACTATGTGTCATTTCGACCAAATATTCAGACTTGATCCGATGGTCAAATTACAAAAGTAAATAGACCAACTTATTCTACTTGTCGAGTAGATCGTCGCGGTATATTTGGAATCTTGAAACCAATTTCGAATGAATGAGAAATTATAGACCAAAGTTGGAAGAAATGAAGTGTTGCAACTTTTCGAAAGGATGCAGGTTTTGACCAAGTATTGCAACTTTTCGAAATGATGCATATTTTGGCCCATACTACTTCATTTGCACCATTTTCTACATCTATAAATAGGACCCTATGGACATGATTTTGCATACACCAATTGCGTTGAGCATTCATTCTCCTCTTACAATTCTCTCCTTTCTAATTCCATAGCATTTTCATACATTTCCTTTGTAGAGAGGAAATTTTGTCAAAAGTTCGTCGGTTTCTTATAGTTAGAAGTGCTGCTACCACAAGTTGTGAATCAATTATATCTTGGGAGACAAATGACATTCATTGTAAGCACCGTAGCTGGGCAATTTGTCTTAAGAAAAGAGATAACGTCTCGCCTTGGATTATTCTCTATTTCTACTCCTTCTTAATCCTAATTTTGTGTAATCGTTATACCGAAACTTTGTCCAAATTTTCATTCATATAAATTGTGTTTTAATCACGCTCTTGCAAGTTAAAACTGGTCAAATAAATATATCAAAAACCAACCCTTACATAGCCCTTTTTATAAGTTCCCCTTTTATAAGTCGTCTCCAACATTATCATATTCTTCTTTGTGCCTCGAAGTTTAACCTCTTCTTCTTCCATTGTTTTCCCTTCATTTGTGGCTGCAAATAACCACTAAATATCTTATCCATTGTGGGTGAGAGTAAGAATCAACCATGAGTGAATACTATAGTTGTGGGTTGAGCCTTTTGATTGATTGGTGTTCGATATTGGAAGCGTGAACTGAGTATTATATCTCCTCTGTCCCATAAAGAAAGATTTGCTTTTCTTTTTTCTTTTTTTGTTCCAAATTATAGGCCACTTTCCTAATTGAGAATATAGTTGATTTCTTAATTTTCTAATATGTCCCCATTTAATATTTCTTATTATTATAATCAAATATGAACTACTCCTATTTGAACAATTATTAATGTAAGAGGGTACTAGGGAAAGTATAATTAAAATCCATATTTTCAAGTATATTAATTACATTTTCTTTATTTGTGTGAAAATGGAAGCAAACATAGAGCATAAAATGTTGGAATATTAATATCTTGTTCTCATTTTTGCTACTAAACTATTAAGAGCATTTTCAAGAGGTTCTTTTAATATGAAATGCTCTCTGTTTTAAAGAGTCAACACTTAAATCATGATTTAAGAAACTCTTTAAAAAACATTCAAAGTATTTCAATTTCAATGTAGGAAAATAATATGATAATCTAGAGAAAAATTAGTTAAAATAAAAAATAAAGAAAAATAATTAGTATTTTTTTGGAGTAGTAAAATTATATGTTAAATATAAAAAGTCCGTTGCAGTGTTTCAAAATTTTTACTCTCTAAATTTATAGGTGCTCTTTAAATAATAGAATATACTTTTTAAAAATAAATAATCTCTTAGAAATACTCTAAGGATTTTAAAAAGATATTACTAAAAGATAGTCATGGTGGCATCGAGTCATAAATGTTGCTTGCTAGGAGTCAGCTTAGCGTTCCAATGATTTACCCATCTTATGTAATTAATGCATTTATTTTATTTTCATTTAAGGCCTCCAATTTATTGTCCAATAAAAATAATGGACATCAAATACAGTTATATTTTATATCCATCGCATAAGAATACACTTGCTTCAATTTTCTTTTATTTTATTTTTCCCCAAATTAGCACCAAGATCTGCTGTCTAACCTTAACGTGTCATCAATTTTAATTTCTCAACCTTAGCAGCTATTTTAAATTAAGATGATGTATCACAAATTAATTTGGTGGACAGTAAATTGGACAGCAAATCTCAACTCCTCTAATTATAGGTTACATTCCTTGTTAATAGTATATTTGATTCCTTAGTTTTCTAATATACATCTATTCAATGTGTTTTATTATCAAAAAATATGAACTTGTTTCGCGCGGGTTAAGTCGCTAACAATTAAAAAGGGTCAGACGATTGTGTAAGGGACGAAACCTTTTGAGACAAAGTCCCAAAAAGGGGTGTTCTTTTATTGGCGATGGACTTTACAATTGGGAATGAAAAACAACGTGCCTCCAAGGAGCGCAAGCACACGAGTTACAGAAAAATGTTTAAGTCTAAAAGCTAAGGAAATGAAAATTACATATTTTCTGTTCGAGAGTTTTGGATTCGGTCCTTTGCTTCTGCGTCCTTTCTCCCTTTTATACCTCCTAGACAATCTCTTTGTGATTAACTACCCTGAAAACTGCTTGATCGTCCTATAACTTCCCACTTTTTTTGTAGTGGCCATTTTGTCATGAAACTGCCTCTTAACTGCTGTCATTATCTTTCATCGTTCAACCGCTTTCGATTGAATTCCTTGAGTTGTGGAACGTGATAATGCTACTTTAACAACTGCCTTGATAACTGCATTCCTTGATAACCACGATGCGTTATATTTGTTGATACCTTGGGCGACTGAAGGTTTGGGCGAGAGTGGAATAACAGCTCTGGACGACCGTATGACACCCCATTCGTTCAGATTCTGGGCGACTCGCGAACTTGGGCGATGGCGTCACCGCATTCTTGGGCCCCTTATTTGGGCCTTCACCCTAATTCGTTTGATTGGACTTCGTTCTTTGGGCTATCCGATTTGGGGATCCTTCAATTGGGCTTTATTCCTTGGGCTGTTCGATTTGGGCTGAATTTTTATGTGTCAACAATTACCCCCAATATGGCAGAATTAATAATAATCATTGAATTTTGCCATATTCACTTCATGTTTCCAGTGACGTTCGAAGTTCCCAAGAATTTCAATCATTGTTTCCTTCTATAACTTGAAGAAGTGCGTCATTTTGCAAACCCTTATAAACCCCAAACACGCCATTTTACTGCTACCAAACCACGCCTCATATTTTCTGCATCTCTTTCACAATTCACTATTCATCTTTTGCTTCCTTGTTACGTAACCCTGAAAAGCTTCGTTCGTTCTCCAATGGCTGCTTCACAATCTCAAGCTAGCGATTCCTTTAGTTTTGATGACTTTCAGAAACTTCTGAGTCGTCCATACATAACCCCAAGTTTTCTCGCGCCCGCCGATGTTGGACGTAATGAGTTTTACTTGGGTCCTTTCTTCAACAATGCGGAGGCAGTTGAACAGGCGGCGGTGGGTCAGCTGTTTCCTTGCACTCATGGCCCTCCTTTTCTAAACTCTCTGCCGCTGGGGCCACTTCGCGAAAGAGGTATTCGCACTTGGCCTAAATCTGATGTAGCTTTTCATAGGTGGCATGCTCGCCTTGTGGGTCATGGTCCTACTAAGGCACTTTTTGATAGCGCTAGGATTTCTGATTTGTTAGAAGTCTCTATTCGCCCCCCCTACTTTTGACTCAGCGCTCTTTTCGATTACTTTGAGTTTTTGGTCCTCTGAGTACAACACCTTTATTTTTCCTCTTGGCCCCATGTCTATTACGTTAAGGGATGTTGGGGCCCTGGTGAATTTATCACCTTTGGGCGATACCATTTTCCCAGGTATCTTAGTTTCTGGTGGTGCCCCACAGTTCGGCAAAAACTACACCGATTCTTATTCAAGCCTGCAGACACTCCACAATCATTCGAGCACTGAGCCTACCCATGCTGAGCGGGTAGCCTATCTTTTAGTTTGGCTTTGTAAATATGTTTTGTG
>NC_036255.1:10123439-10127735 GCF_002742605.1 Olea europaea var. sylvestris | reverse complement strand
AGATTATTTGCGACTGAGGCCAATCGTGCCTTTCATTCATTAGACCAACCGAGTATTTCTTCTCCTCCTCCTGTTTTGGTCACTCCTTTGTCTATTCGAAGCCCCTCTCCTTCTCGTCGTACCAAACAACCTGCTCGTCCATCTTCTTCTCTCCCCGCCAGGCCTATTACGGCCAAGAGTACTTCAAGCCGCAAACGGCCAGCCTCAGCATCTCCCATTCTGGAGGATGATGCTGATGATGATGATGATGATGCCCCTCTTATCATCAGGAGGAAGGTAATTAAATCGGTCTATTTACAAGTATGCTATTCCACATTTGATACTGTTCTGTGTACTGATGATCTTTTGGACTTTTCAGAAAGGTTCAGTCTCCCCTTCAAAGGCTTTGGCATCGATAACTCCTGCTCCACCATCCTCTGCTGAGGTTACTTCATCCAAATCGGTTGGTGATGGGACCATGCTTAAAGATACATCTTCAGTCCCAGAGTCTTCATCACAAAACGTGGATGAGCCACCTTCTTCCCAGGGTGTCGACCCCCCAATCATCGAAGCAGAAGGTAATTCAGTTTTTGATGTCTTACCTTTGCTCGTGCTATTGGTTTCTGATTTGTTGCTCTTGAACTTTCCAGATACTCCTATGAGTCCGCCCGTTGTGGCAACATCGTCTCGCTCGGACAAGGGGAAGTCCTCACGAATGGATGAGTCGCTGGTGGCAAGCTTGGCCGAGGGCGCGCCATCTTCTACGATTGTCGACGAGGTAGTTTTTCTTTTTGCTTTATTTCTATCATTTCTATTTCCACCTTGTTCATTGTAGTGAGGATTTTTAATATTGGCAAACCTTCTTTGCAGGACGCTGACAGGATAGTGCGTTCTATCCAGGATTTGTTCGCTTCTTGGAGGCAGGTCCAAATGCCTCGCCCTGCTCCATCTGGTTGTCCTGCCGCTTCTTCAGAGCATGGTTTGAAGTTCTTGAAGGAGTTGGTATTTGAGTACGTATCCTTCATGGATATGGACATTGGAAGGGCTAGTGCTGCCAGACACAAGGATGAACTTGAGCACTTGAGTGCGAAGCTAGAGCAAGCACTGACGCTTCCGTCGCTCAATCTTTCTGCCGACTTTAAAGCGACGTTGAAAGTCATTCACTCCGAGGTCCTTTCTATGCTGGCCAAGAATGCTGAACTAAAGGTCAAGCGTACTCAATATCTTCGAGCTGTAGCTGAGAAAGAGTCTTTACGCATGGAGATCAACAAGGCTAAGGACGAGTTGAAAGAAATCTCTTCCGAAGTCATGATTGAAGACTCTTTGATGGTTAACTTGGCTGCTCAGATGAGGGAACTTCAAGCCAAAATGGACGATTGCAGGGCGAGGATGGCTGCTAAGAAGCGTAACGCCTCTCAGGGGATTGAGCGAACTAAATCTTTGGTCGAACAGTACAAGAAGTTGGAGGTTGATGATGATGACGTTGCGGCTGAATTGAACATCACTTCCTCCCGGCAGAACGAGGATTGGGAAAAACTTAGGGAACGAATTCGTTCCTTATGGGGTAAACTGTAATTAAGACATACGATGTCTTTTTCTCTTTTGTAATTTTTGTTCATTATTAACGAACATTAACTTCTTGTGCATTTATTTGACGTTTATTTTCTAATCATCAATTCTTTAATCATTTAGCTGCTTTGCACTAACAATCTTGTCTGCTCCCTTTTGATATTCTCACTACTGTTCCAAGACTTAGGGCCATTTAATTCCGTCCATTAAACAGAAATGTGGCTGTTCATATTCTGTCTCTTCATCTTCACCCCCTATAAATGTTTCGCATTTTTCACCCTCTATCTTCATCTCTTCATTTTCTTCTTCGAAACCAATTTGCTGCCATTTCTTGGTATTCTGACGATCAACTAGATCCAAAAATGGACTGTCTAGTCCGTCCGCCTTAAATTTACCTTGATGTCACCTTTGGTATGGGAGGTATAGGAAATATTTTCTGGCCAGCAGCGAAATTTTTTCCTGCAAAATTCTTCCCGTCGTCTCTTTGTTCTTCACAAGGAGTCAATGATGGGAGGCAATTTTTGGGCTGCATGTGGGCCACTTTGCTTGCTGAGAGTGCTTCTCAGCTTGCCTGCTGAGAGTGTTTCTCAGCCTCGCCATTGCAGCGATGCATTTAGGAAGGTGGTGGGGCCAGTACACCCTCTCACTCGTCAACCCCACCATTGCAGCGATGCAATTAGGGAGGCGGTAGGGCCAGTACACCCTCTTACTCGTCAATCCTACCATCGTAGCGATGCATTTAGGAAGGCGGTGTGAAGCTTACTCAACGATCAACCGGGAGATACTTTATTTGTATTTTGTAGCACGTCCATCATTTGTATCTTTTGTATTCTTGTAATGAACGTTTAATAGTAAAGAACTTTATTCGAACGTATTTCGCTTTGTCTTTATTATCTTTTGATCGTCCAGAATGATTGATTATGTTTTTATCTGTTCACATTCTCATAAAGAAGGAACATATTTTTTCAAATATTTGCCATTAATGAATCTTACGTGCTTGGTGCCGTCTAAATCTTCTAAGTGGTACGCTCCATTAGGCAACACACTGTTTATTTTGTATGGTCCTTCCCAATTGGGCGAGCACTTCCCGTACTTTGGATCCTTGGTATCCAAAGGGAGTATCGTCTTCCAAACTAGTTCACCCATGCTGAACGACTTGGCTATGACTTTTTTATTATAAAATTTAGCCATTCTTTGCTATTGAACTTGCAACCTATCTAAGACGTCCAACTTCAATTCATCTAAACTTAATAAATTTTGAACTAGTGATTCGGCATACTCATCATCATTCAACTTATGTTGCAAGCACACTCGGATTGATTGCACGTTGATTTCCATAGGCAAAACGGCCTCCTATCCATAAACAAGTTGGAAAGGAGTAACTTTGGTACTCGACCGAGGTGATGTTCTATAAGCCCATAAGGCTTTGTTCAAACATTCGTGCCAATTTCTGGCATTTTCATCTATCATCTTTCTGATGATATTCTTTAGAATTTTATTAGAAGATTCTACTTGTCCGTTGGATTGAGCATAGTACGGTGTGGAGTTTACTAATTTAATCCCAAACTCGCTCAAAAATTTGTTCACTTGATCCCCATTCAAAGATGTTCCGTGATCTACCATTAAAGTTTGTGAAATTCCAAACCTATAAATAATATGATCACGAATAAACTCTATAACATTCTTCTGGGTGATCTCTTTTAAAGGTACCGCTTCTACCCATTTGGTGAAATAGTCAGTTGCAACTATAACAAAAGTATATTGTTTGGACGATGGAGGGTAGATCTTCCCTATTAGATCTATCGCCCAACCTTTGAACGGCCAAGGTTTAATAATAGGTGTCATCTCTCGTGCTGGCGCCCTTTGTATTGGACCATGTTTTTGGCATGCTAAACAACTTTTTGCGTACTGAACGCATAGTTCTCCCATCTTTGGCCAAAAATATCCACTCCTAATAATTAACCACCTTATCCTTTGGCCAGCTTGATGAGCTCCACATATCCCTTCGTGCACTTCAGCCATGATTGTCTTGGCTTCTTGCAAGCTTACACACTTTAGTAATACACCATCAGAGCGTTTCTTAAACAATTCTTCATTTATTAGTGTGTAATTCAGCGAACATAGCTTTGTCTTCCTGCTAATCCCTCCATTAGGTTCTTTAAGGAACCCTTTAATCTCTGTTCTCCAATCCACTGCATCTCCATCTTGTATAGAGTGAAGTTCAATTTTTCTCGCCCTTCTTTGAATCACGGGCAATATGATTCCATATTCACAAGTAGACTTCCAATTCAAAACCTTTGAGTACCCTGATGCCATTTGGGCTAACTCATTTGCCATGTCGTTATATATCCTATTAACGCATTGGAGTTCTACTTGATCGAATTCTTCTAGTAATTCTTGGGCGATCTCATACTGACTTATAATGGAATCACTTTGGCATTTAAAATCACCGATTAGTTGATGGATCACCAATTGAGAATCGCCCCTAACGATCACATTTCTTATTCCCATATCTACCATTAGTTCTAGGCCTACTATTAAAGCTTCATATTCGGCCTGATTGTTGGTGCACATTCTGTCTAAGGTGAATGCAAACTTGTAGCAAATCCCTAAAGGATTAATCAATGCTACCCCCACTCCTGCACCTTTAGAGGTTTTTGACCCATCGAAATACAACACCCAAGGTTTTAATTCGAACGAATTGATTTCTAATTCGATTTCTTCAGACATGTCAAGGCATGGATGATC
>NC_036255.1:10119561-10123152 GCF_002742605.1 Olea europaea var. sylvestris | reverse complement strand
GCAGTTTTGTGTATGTTTTCTTCAGCTATATAGATTTGATTGTATCCTGAATACCCATCCATGAAAGAATACATGACATGTCCGGCAGTTGAATCTACTAAGGAATCCACCGTGGGCATTGGATACTCATTTTTGGGTGTAGCTATGTTTAGATTTCTAAAGTCTATACACACCCTTAGTTTGCCATTCTTTTTTAGTACTGGCACAATATTCGACAACCATTCAACATATCTGGCTGTTCTTATAAAACCTACTTTCAATAATCGCTCTATCTCTTTCTTAATTTCAGGGAGTACATTAGGAGCAAAACGCCTTCTTGATTTCAGGGAGTACATTGGGAGCAAAACGTCTAGGAGGCTGCCTATGAGGTTTAAAGTTAGGCTTAGTTGGTAACTTATGTTCCACCAAGTCTCTATCTAAACCAGGCATTTGTTCGTATTCCCAAGCAAAACAATCTTTGTACTCTTTTAACAAAGCGATTAATTTGTTACTAACCTCTTGGTCGAGCATCTGGCTGATGAACGTTGGGTGATCTTCTCCTTCATCGCCAATATTTACTTTGATCAGAGGGTCTTGCGCTTGAGCGTATCCAGGTTTGGCAATCCGCATCACTTCGTCGTCCAGTTCTTTTGTAAGTACTTCCTCTTCCAAACAGTCCACCTTGTTGACTTCTCGGCCAAGGCTTTGCTCTAACTCGAATACTGCCAACTTGTCCTTTAGTGCTTTTAAGGCAGTCTCTTCCTTCGCTTTGTCATTGCATTCCTTATTGAAAGCCATCAGTCTGGCTTTGAAGGCCTGAATATCGGCCATTTGCTTTTGCAACTCAGAATCCATTTAAGATTCTTTGATTATTCTTTTGCCAATTACTGGCTCTTCCAGGGCCATTATATTTGGCCTCATCTGTTTGAATATCTCAGTGAGTGCGTCCACTGAGAATGGCTCTTCACTTTGCGTGACAACTTGAGTTTCTTCCCCGTCTTGTACCACCCTGACAGGTCCATAGTTTCCTTCGTACATGAACTTTTCCACCGAGTTTGCTTCCGCGACAAAAGGCCTATGATCGGCCTGTACCACCTCTGCTTCGCCTTTGTCATTCCAAAAAATCAGGCATTGATGGAGCGACGAGGGTATACAGCGGCTTTCGTGTATCCAATCTCTTCCTAGGAGCACATTGTAACTAGTAGGGCCATCTATTACAAAGAAGACAGTGGTCCTAGTAGTCGTACCTATAGTTATGTCTAAAGGCATAACTCCCTTGGCTGAAGTTGCTCCTCCATTGAAGCTAGTGAGGATGACTTCTGTAGGAATCATATCACCCTCTGTCTTTGCGAACTTTCTCATCATCCTGAATGGAATGGTGTTTATAGCGCTCCATTATCGACAAGCACCTTTGCCACTGGGATGCCGTTAACTAGAGCTTTAACGTATAATGGCCTTAGGTGTTTTGTCAATTTCATGGCTGGCCATTTAAAAACAACCTTTTCGGCAGCCTCTATTTCTACTTCTTGCTTGTTTTCTGTCGAATTATCCCCTTGTGATAGGTCAACGTGTAGTATGTCACGCTGATCCTCTGTCTCCCGAATTTCCTTCTTACTTTTTTCTAATGCTTCCTCATCAGTTATCTAACCTGTGGGAGGGGGCATTATCCTCGGAGGTGATCCATACTTTTCAGAGCGAGGTACTCTCTTCTTCTTTTTGGGTGTCCCGTATAGTACGTAAAAGTCGAAAGGACGCCCAGATGGCTCCCCCAACAAGTCTACTTCGCGAACTCCCTCTTGGTGTAGTTGCTTAAACAGAGTGTTGCGCGACACTCCCCTCTTTTTCCTTTCTGCTTCTAGGTCGATTTCTTCTTCAATGTCTGTCATCCCATCGTCCTCTTCATCGTTGTAGGCCTCTCCAGAAGTCTGGCATTCTTCACATACCAGCATGCAAGCTTCTCCTTTGTTGTCCTCCCTTTCTTCTTCCTTCTCTTTATTTTTGAATTCATTGGCCAGTAGGTAATTATTGGCCACGACAGGGGGCAACGTACCGAATTGGATATCAAGGGGCTGATCTAGATCTTCTTCGTCCTTTTTGTCCCTCTCAAACCTTGACCTCCCAGAAGAGGTTTCTGGCAGTTCCTTCATTGATTCATCTGTACCAGTCTCTTTACTACCCTTGAGGACGTTCTGATTGGCTACCTTGAGTAATAGAGGCGCTTTAGGATGTGGCATTCCTTGTTGCTGCCTCATCATCCGTCCATAGTTTCGCTGGAAATGCCTTTGCTGGGTCCTAGTCATCTCATCGAAAGGTATTGCCCTTCCTGCGCTGTATTGGAATGAATGCCATACATTTGGCCGGCGAGGTTGCGGCCTGAATGTTCTTCCAGTATCTGCTGGTCTGAACTGCCTTTCGAAAGGTGGTCCTCTATAAAATGATGTACCTCGCCCTCTGCCAGGCTGAATGTTTGGGAAGAAGGCAGGGTGATGAGGATGCTGCCATGTCCCTGGTTTCTCCGTGTCTCCATTTACCTCCCTTTTACACCTTGCACACAGGACGTTTTCGTCCTTTTTTGGTTCTTTCCCTTTGATTCGTTCGAAGACACTGGGATGTGTTTTAGTGTCTTCTTCTCCATCGTCTATGACCAACTTGAATTTTGGCAACTTGTTCTTGAACCCAGACGTTACCATATTTACCCCAAGTGGCTGTGGGAAAGGATTCTCGTCCACTGCCATCTTTTTCTTATCGTCGAACGTAATTCGCCCTGATTCAATAGCATCCTACAATACGTGACGGAAAACCAAGCAATTGTTAGTCAAATGTGACCATGCATTATGCGACTTACAATATTTTTTACCCTTTATTTGTTCAGGGTTTGGCAATTTGTGCTTATCGCTTAGCTTTATTTGCTTATCCCTATATAATTTATCGAATATAAGGTCAGCTTTGGTCACATCGAACGAGAACGTTCTAGCCTTTATGTTTCCATCCTTTATGGGCTCATCTTTGCCCGATGGTCTAGGCTTGGCCATTATGGGACAAGTATAGGTATCCCCTTTTACTAATTCGGCCAAACACATTTCGACCTGATCGTATGATTCATCATCGATGGTATGAATGTCAAAATTTGGGTCTCTGTAATAAGTCCCTTTACTAGAATTTTTCATTTGTTCTTCTTCTCTTATCAGTCGCTCATACCTAATCACATTCGCACTCAACTGGAAAAGGTCTGAAAATTCCTTGTCCTGGAACTTCTTTTTTAAATCAAAGCTCAAGCAACCTTGTGCGATCTTGACAAATTCTTTTTCGGGCAGAGGTACAAAACACGTGCTTCTTGCTGTTTTGAACCTTTGGAGAAAACTTTCTGCCCATTCATTTGGCATTTGACGTTAATTCGCCAAATCAGCCAAAGTGACTTCAGATTCAGTTTTATAAAACTGAGCATGAAACAACTGTTCCAGTTGTTGCCATGTTTGAACAGAGTTCGCTGGCAAGTTGATGAACCATGACATTGGGATCATATGGAATTCCTACAGGCTGGTTAACCGGTTGATTTGCATGAGGTCTAATGTTTGGTCCTTGATTGGCAATAAAATTACCATAATTAGGTCT
>NC_036255.1:10067910-10119309 GCF_002742605.1 Olea europaea var. sylvestris | reverse complement strand
ATTTTTCATCATTTTCAAACTCAATATTTAGGATATAAACATCTTTTACTCGGCTACCTATGAACATTGCTTCCTTTGAAGTAGCATCCTTTATAAGGCATTTTGAAGAGTCGAAATTAATATGATAACCTTTATCACATAATTGACTAATGCTAAGCAAGTTATGTTTGAGGTTATCAACAAGTAAAACATTTTCAACTTTAGGAGAAGAGTTGTTTCGCGCGGGTTAAGTCGCTAACAATTAAAAAGGGTCAGACGATTGTGTAAGGGACGAAACCTCTTGAGACAAAGTCCCAAAAAGGGGTGTTCTTTTATTGGCGATGGACTTTACAATTGGGAATGAAAAACAACGTGCCTCCAAGGGGCGCAAGCACACGAGTTACAGAAAAATGTTTAAGTCTAAAAGCTAAAGAAATGAAAATTACATATTCTCTGTTCGAGAGTTTTGGATTCGGTCCTTTGCTTCTGCGTGCTTTCTCCCTTTTATACCTCCTAGACGATCTCTTTGTGATTAACTACCCTGAAAACTGTTTGATCGTCCTATAACTTCCCACTTTCTTTGTAGTGGCCATTTTGTCATGAAACTGCCTCTTAACTGCTGCCATTATCTTTCATCGTTCAACCGCTTTCGATTGAATTCCTTGAGTCGTGGAACGTGATAATGCTACTTTAACAACTGCCTTGATAACTGCATTCCTTGATAACCACGATGCGTTATATTTGTTGATACCTTGGGCGACTTGAAGGTTTGGGCGAGAGTGGAATAACAGCTCTGGGCGACCGTATGACACCCCATTCGTTCAGATTCTGGGTGACTCGCAAACTTGGGCGATGGCGTCACCGCATTCTTGGGCCCCTTATTTGGGCCTTCACCCTAATTCGTTTGATTGGACTTCGTTCTTTGGGCTATCCGATTTGGGGATCCTTCAATTGGGCTTTATTCCTTGGGCTGTTCGATTTGGGCTGAATTTTTATGTGTCAACAGAACTAATAATGTATGGCGTATCAGAAAAAGTGTAAGTAAAATTTATATATATTTTTTAAGTATATTGATTATATTTTCTTAATTTGTGTTAAAATGGAAGTCAATATATCTTTATGGGACGGAGGGAGTAACTAAGTATTAAATATAAATTAAAAGAATAAAAAATTAAAATTATTTCAATAATTAATTTAAAGTTTTAGGCCTATGCTGGGATTCAAAACTTCATATTTAGTCTTTTTTCCCCTCCATTCCCTGGCAATAAATGATGACTTCTTTTTTATTCTCTTCAATATGTTAGACCTTTTTTTTTTTTTTTTTGGTGAGTGTATGTTTGGAGGCTCAAACGTTCAACTATTTAAAAATAAGTTCTATCGTCAAGATTACTTGGAACTCCCAATATAGAAGGTGAAGGTTTGATCCCACTATTTTCGTCCCCTTAAAAGAAAAAAAAAATAAAAATAAAAAATAGGGGTTCAATCATGACTACAATACAAATTATAATAATTCAAAAGAATAATTGAGAATGCCCACAACATAGTTTAACCTCTCTACATGAATTTATAAATGCCAAACTTTGTGTCATTACAAAAATTCAGCTTTATTGCAATCAATCTGGTAAGATTTTTTAAGATGCTAACATGTTCATCCTATATTAGTGCATCAGGATTCCTTACAAGCTTATTTTTGGCAAATTAACTAAACCATTTTTTGTAATTGATCAATGGGATTTCACACTACACAACTGATGTTAGGATAAAGATTACAAAACAGATTTGCTGCGTATCAGTTCATGAAATCTGCTGGTAATTAATATCACTTTACGCCAATAAAGTTAAAACACAATATGTCTGTTTTCTGAATGCATTGAACTCTGAAAGATGATTTGATGTAACACAATCATTGTGTTGTGCTATATCTAGTCTTCTGTGTACAATCAGCTATCTAGTATCAGAATACGTTACATACTGGTTACTGACAAGATATGTTACCTTCTCCTCAGAACATATTCAATCTACAGCCTGTACACAGTATTTCATAACATTGAGACTTATGTATTCCTGATCATTCATTTCATATCTGTATTTTGTAACAAATCCATTTCATTAATGTTAAACCTATTCGTGGCATGTATCTATTAATTGATTTTAATGAATGTGCACTGCCAAAACACCCATACGGTCTAAAACTATCTTACTGGATCATCGATTCATTGCAGAGACGAAGGGATACTGATTAGGACACTATATTTTACACCTCTAATGATCTGATTTTCCATTCTATTTTCTGTCCGTTGCAGGCAATGGAATTCGTAGCATGCGATACAATTACATTTGGTTTTCTTTTGCCTGTCAACTGTAGACATCATGATCTGGTTAACATGATATTAATCGAGTTGAATATGGATGATAGTATGAATAACTTGAAAATAGAATACGAAGTTGGTGGGAATATGGCACCTGTTAGAATTATTAATGATAGCTTATTACGTTTCTACCTAGAGCTAAAAAGGAAGGAAACGAGCTTAACGGCATACTCTGTAGTGTTGCTTTCGCTAGATCTTTGAATGCATCTGGATCTGATACGTTTTGACTCAAAGTAGCAACATTTTCCCTAGTTCGTAGGAGAATTGACCGTGAATAAGTTAATCAAGACTTGATACCCAGGTCTGTCACAGTTCCAACCTTGAATGATTTTCCCACAAGTATAGACGTTAATGTCCCTCAGCCAGAAGAATACAAACACGATGACATCTCCAATGTTGTCTTGCAAACAGGTGTGGAATCTGCGGCTGAAAATCAGATTTTTCGTGATAAGAATGTGCTAAAGGATAGCCTTGTGATGTATGCTAGACAAAACAATTTTGAGTTGTTCATTGTTTACAAGTCAAACAATCACGAGTATGATTTAAGCATAAAGGTGAATGGTGAAATTGGAGGTTCAGGTCATCGAGGGTTCGTCAAACAAATATGTTTAAGGTGCGTTACATTTGTAATGATCATAACTACGCAATGATTTCAGTAATTCGAGATCATAACCATGTGAAAAGTGACTTGATAGGGGAATGTATAAAAAAAATACACCTCTGCTAGAACGATATACACACTTGGTGACATTATCAATGATATGTCATCAAATTATGGATTGACTTTAAGTACGGTAAGGCATGGAAGACTTGGGAGCATGCTTTGGAGGAGAAATGGGAGATCCAAACGACTTTTACAATAAACTACCAATGTATTTTAGTGAGATTGAGGACAAAAATCCATGTTCAAGGACTAGCATCGAAATAGATGGCGATGGACATTTCAAATACGTATTCATGCCATTAGGAGCATATATAGCAAGGCGGAAGAATTTCAAGCCCATTATCGTTATTGATGCAACATTCCTGACACGAAGATTTGGCGGTCGCGTATTAACTGCATGCACGCAGGATGCAAATAATACCTATATATATACTGGCATTCAGATTGGGAGATTTTGAAAACAATGACTCATGGGTGTGGTTCCTTAGGTAATTCAAGGAAGCATACGGCGAGAGGAATGGTTTGCGTTTTGTTTTAGATTGTCATGCTAGCTTTGAACATGCAGTCAGAGATGTATACCTTGGTGTGCACGAATTCTGTGCACAACATATTCTGCAAAAACTAAGATGGCTTACAGCAAATGTGGGAAGAACATTGCAAAACCTTTCAATTTAGCTGCGAAAGCTTAGTTCGAGTACCATATAAAGCAACTTGATCAAATTAACATGGGAATGCGAAAGGATCTAGCAAAACTCTACATTCATGAGATGTTTAGTGAATTTTTTAATCACAAAATCCAAATCACAGATGCAATCTATAACATGCATGGTCCTTTGTATATTAACATATTTGAATTGATGTTTGAGTAATATACATAACATTTCTTGAAGGCAATCTTCAGGCGATATAAAGTGAGATGGAACAATTCCTTACCCACCGGGCTAGAGTTGTATGTGGAGAGTCGACGAGTCAATGTTCAACATCATTCATGTATACATTCTTTAGGTGGTCGAAATCTTTGTCTCTGAGACGACATCTACCAATCTTGTCCAAATTTAAAGTATTTTTCCCAATGCATTTCAGTCCACTGACAATACAAAAATCATGGATTTAAAATCTGAGAAACTTTCCATCGACCTCAAACTACATTTCATTTTCATTCGGCTGCCTAATTTCTAAAAAAAAAAAAAAAAAAAAACGCACAAGTTGTTTAAATTGGAGACACAAAGGATATATGAAATTAAATGATTATTGTAGGACATGCAAATTAATGTGATGTGTACTGTAGATGGAAATTTATTAAGACATCCAATTCATGGTATACATATAAGAACGGGTAAGAATAAAATTTAATACTTTGCAATGTACACTAACTAAAATTCATAACACGTAACGTAATGTACATTATATATCCTGTTGAACAATCTTCGTGTTATGTTCATACCTGATGGCAATAGTTACGAAACGATGATAATAAACTTAAAGGGACTATATATATGTGGGTGTGTTAATTAAGAAAAAAGGACATGGTTCGTTGTCATCGATTTCCATCTCAATAAAGATGCAAGTACAACTCAATTTAAGAAAACATGCAGGATAGACAGCATCCGCATAAGGTTGCAAGTAACACTTAATTCAAGAATACATGCATATAGTAATATGAATGCATAATTTTCATATTTATACCAAACAAGCTTGGCTGTGTAATGGGTATGCTTGCCTGTGGATTAGGCAACATCACCATTTTCAACAACATAGTATGGTAAAAATTCGATTCTTGGAATAGAGGCTACTGATTTCGTGGTACGTGAGCTGAATGTGATTGATCTTTGGTTTGATTTTTGGTATTTTGTATTCTTTGATTTAGGGATTTCGATTTGGCTCGAAGAAGGTGTGTTCTGTGATTTAGGGCTTTGTGATGACGGGTAATACTACATTTACATCAGGGTGTTCATAACAGTATCTACCCCTCTCACATGGAGGGAGACCCACTTTTAATAAAATATAATTTATCCAAAGTGAGTCCCCTCCATGTAAGAAGAGTGGACACCTTTATGGACACGTATTATGTACAAGTAACATATTCCTTGTGATGAAATGGCTTAATGATCAGGATTTAGTAAGGTGAGTACTGTGATTTGGGTTTTTCTGAGAAAATGGCTTAATGATCGGATTCGGTCCTTAAATATTGCCTTTTTTGTTTTGGTTGGCATGGGCTATCCGACTTCATCCATTAATGTTTGGATTCCTTTTCATATTTCATTTTTTACTTTAAAAAACACGGTAATAATAGAATTAAAAAAGATGTAATGTATTATATTAAGTGGAAATTACATAATTCTAGGTCTGTGAAGATTACAATTCAAAAATCAGTGATAAAATTTTATTATTCACAAATCAGGTATCAAAATAAACCTCAGCCACTACATCTATCAAAACCCTAATTCATTTTCATCTCTCACTCCCCCACCATCTCTCTTCGTCTCTTCCTCTCCCTCTATCGTCCTTCTCTTTGACGTTGTCGACACTACAATTTCACCCATCTCGACTTTACCTTCTCTCTCTTCAATGTTGGTGACTATACAGTCCTTTGGCGTTGATTGGTGTTGGCGCGAGGAGGCAACACTGCGTTTGCAACTACATCACTACGCTACAAGTCTCTCTCTCTCTTTTTGTTCTACAGGTAATGGTTATGGGTTTTTTGGGTGTCGTGCCAACGATGACTGCAGCATGACACCAGAGCGATGCGAAGATCACCAACATTTGCTGTAACATAATCATCCAGTGCTCGAAGATCGTAGTGTTTGTAGTGGCGATCTGAGTGGTGGTTTTTGCGGTGTTGATGGTGAGGTTGTGGTTTGACTGTGAAGTTGAGATAGCGATAGTGGTGGTGTAGTGGTTGGTTTTTTGTGGGTTTTGTGTGATGGTGGTGATGGTGTTTGTATGGTGACTATGGTGGTGGTGATGGCAGTTGGGGTGGGTTTTATTGAATTTGGTGTTGGTTTAGGGGTCTTTTGGTGTTGTTGGAGGCTTTAGGTGATTATTCTTGGTTGTACAAGTAGAGTACTGGCGATGATGGTGGATCTGGCAGCAATTTTGTTGGAGGTGTAGGTGGAGGTGTTGACGATGGTGGTGTGGTGCCAGCTAGGGTGGTCGCAAGTGGCAGTAGTGTTGGTGGGGATGAACCAACTATTAGGTTATATGTGACCAAATATTAAACTGTAACCTTAAAATTCGATAACTTGTGATCAATAAATTTGAAAATCTGTGATCGATAATAAAATGTGACCTGTAATTTTTTTATTTGTGACCATAAACTGTGGCCTATAAAATTTTTGATTTGTGACCTCGAAATAATCTATAACCAATTAATTAGACAATATTTGTGGTCTATAATTATGTATATGTGACCATTAATTGTATATTTATGACCTTATTAAAATAATTAATAAATATTTTTAATTAATTAATTAATTCCTGAGTTTTGTATTTTGAAGTTTGACACTTGAAAATTGAATTTTCATACTAAACTCCCAACTTCTGAATTTTCCCCTTATATCAATACAGCCAGGTAATACATGTAATTTCCTCACTGACATATATATATAGGTCCAGTTTTTGTTGGATATACTGGCACCTTACCGATTATGTTACTTTGAATAGGTATCTGAAATAGGTCCAATTAGACTGGCCCAAAACTAGTCTACATTTGATTTTTTCATTAGCATCAGACATCATCATTTTTTGAAAATTAACAAAACTCTTATTTCTATAATTCTATCCATTTTGGCCATTAAAAGCCAATTAGAATGACAATTTGCCCTCTATTTAATTAAACATAAAAAAGTAAATTAATTTAAAAAATAAAGGAAAAATTGCAGCCAGAGCCCTAATTTTTTATAAAAAAAATTATAAATAGATTACAATTAAATACAATTGACAGAAAAATTAGAAAGAGGGGGAAAAAAAAGGTTTTTCATCGACCTTCCCCACCCAAACCACCACCTATCATCCGTCGCAGCCACTCCCAAAACACAATTAGTTGTAAATTTATAAATAACTGCCGAGCATTTTTCAAGATTTTCTTTGATCCCTTACAAAATGGGTGGGGTTGGATCACCTTCATCACGATTCATTTCAGACTAAGTATGGTTGAGTTCTAGTTTGGACCATCTTCCAAATATGTTGATTAGATCTACTCGTTGACCTACTAATATGTAAAAACAATTTTCGAGCAGAATTTATTGCATGTATTCAGACCGAATTGAAGCCTAATTAATTATAGTAGTCATTTCGATCTTTCATTGTCTATCAATTTAGGGATGACAATCAGACTCGCCGACTCAGACCGCTTGTGGCTCGGTGCGAAAAAAGTTCGAGCCGACTCGGCTCAAGGCTCGATTCTATCGAGCCCTAATCTGGATTCTTGGGCCAAGCTCGAGCCGGCCCGTATGGCTCAGGTCGCGGGCCTTTATATATATATAATTAAATTAAATTAAAAATTTTAAGGCAGCAGACTGCTACCTATGTATTAATCAATAAAAAATTAAAAAATAGCAAAAAAAGGCTTGCTTGCCCTGCTCGGTTCGACTCGACTCGAAAAGGCTTGAGCCAAAAGCTCGGGTCCAGCCTAATTTTTTTGGCCGAGCAAAAGCTCGCGCCTGAAGAAAGTTCGAACATTTTACCCGAGCCCAGCCCAAGCCAAAAATTTCAGCTAGCGAGTCATCTCAACTCGACTCGACTCGTTGTCATTCTTATCTACCATAATAAGATTTTTGAAGCAGTATTTCATATGCTTTCTTTTAATTGAACTAGGTAAGAACACGCATTGTTGTAAAAACGTTTTGAGCATTTGTGCATTATCAAAAACTACGCCCCCGTTTGGCCCCCATTCCTTTTTATTTTTTCCCTCTTATTTTCAACCACATAATCTTTTATAAAATAATATTACACATAAATCAAAAAAATTATTCTTTTTCAACCACACATTATTAAAAAGAATATTATTCAAAGCATTAAAATTTGAAAAAAAATGGGGGCCAAACGGGGGCTATTAGGCTTGGTAAATATCATTAACGATAAAGTTAGGTAATATCAATTGTGAAAATTACACCATGTTTTTTAAGTTTCATTTTCAAAAATGAAATTTAAAAGTTATTTGTACAAAAATTGGGTGATAATAAATTTTTAATTTTAAATAATAATCTTATTATATAATTAAATTAATCTATCCAATTACACAACCCTGTCAAGTCTCACCCCTATCCCATCACGTTTCATTTCCCAAACCCTAATAATTTATCGAGCAGTGCTACCCTTACAGAACTAGGGTGCTGCAAGACAAAACACATAGGTGGGCCCACATAATTTTTTATTTTTTTAATACAAGTGGGGCCCCTGCATAGTGAGGGGCTCTGTAAGTGATCTATGAGAAAAGGTCTGTAAATTGGGCATTGCTCTAATTTCTCTCTCCTTTTTCTCCCTTTATCACACCACCACAACCTTCTAACTGTGGCAATAACCACGACCATCCAGTGACAACATCGCCATTACTCCGTCGTAGCAGCATCGCCACCACACACCACTTACAGAAGGCACCATCAACGACGCCTCCGATGCGCTCATGACACCTCGATCTTCTCCTTTTGCTCAGATTTTTGCGAGTCACTGCTTAGAGTGGCCCCTTTTCGGTGGCATTGTGAGCTCCGTGCAATGCCTCTGGGCTTTGATTGGTTCAAAATGATGTTTTCTTGTGATGACAGCTTTGAGAACAACATTGTTGTAGTGATGATGGCACCATTTGTGCGTAGCTACAGTCGAAGTATTGGTGGTATTTGTTTGTGACAGCTCAATCCATCGTTGTTGTAGCAGAGTTGTTCTTGATGTTTATGATGACAACCTGAGTACACTAGGCCTGTTGTAGTTGGTGGTTTAGTGTGTGGTGGTGTGTTGTGGTTGGTAGTGTTTGCAGGCAGTGGTGGTGTGTTGTGGGTGTGATATGCAGTGGTGATGGTGGTGCAAGTTTGTGGTTTATGTTAGTTATCGGTGTGAATGGTTGCTGCAATAGTTTTGAAATGATTTTTGGGAGGTGGTTTTTTTTGGATTTTTTCTTCTGATCTACTTTGTCGGAGTGTTATGATGGTTGGTAGTGGTGCAAGTCATGATGAGCTGGCGATGATGGTGGTGTAGTGGTGGTGGTCGCAACGACAACAATACGGGATGGGATGGGGGTGGCAAGAAGGGTATTTGTGACCAATAAATAAATATGTGATTTAAAAAATATGATCGTGACTTACAATTTAGTAAATTGTATCGAGAAATAATTTGTGATCAAATATTTTGATAATTTGTGCGTGCAAATTAGTTGTAAATTGTGGATAATAAAATTTGTGATTCGTGACCGATAAATGAATTGTAACCTATAAATTTTTTGTATTGAGAAGTAATTTGGGACTTATAAAATTTTTGATTTGTGATAAAGAAATAATTTCTAATAATTTGTGATCGAATTATATTGAATTGTAACATTAATATATTTAATAAATAAAATATATTTTAAATTAATTATTTCATAAATGAAATTTAATAATATCCGATTTTTGAAATTTTAAACCTTGTTTTTTAGTTTTAAAATGAGTCATAGTTAAACTTTTAGATATGAAATTTTCCCTACTCACTCCCCCCTCTCCCCCGCCCCCCCCGGGACCAAAGAATGTATGTAATGGGCCTAATTTCCCTACCTTAATATTGTCCCAAGTCTCGACAGCCCAAACCCAGCCTCACTTAACTATTCACCTAATGGATTTCAGTCATTAGTTTCGGCCAACTTATTGAAAGCCCAAAACAATACTAATGATTTATAAGCTAATTTTATTTATGGAGCATCCCATTGTCGTTTTCTAGTGAGTTGTATGATAAATAAAATTTTGAGTTTTTCCCAATTATTGCAATTATTCAGTATTTATAGCGAATCAACGAATATTTAATATTCAAGTGACTTTGGTCTCTACTGTTGATTTATAAGATAACAAATGAAGCTCGTATGCTCAATAAAATAATCATTTGTGACATATGTACCCAATAACGTGTTTATTTGGGAGAAATTATAATGAAAAGGAGCAATGAATATTACAATATTTATGAAAAATAAGTATATAGTAATAAAAATATGATTAAAATTAATGTTTGACTTAGATTGCAAAATTATAATGAGATTATAATTATTTTACAAACAATTTAAATCATAATTTTAAGCTTTGATATCTCGAAAAGCTCGAGCTGTGAACAGGATTTCATTATCTACTCAGAATTTAGACAAACCATTTAATCAAATGCATTGCGAATAAGATATTAATTAAAATTTGATAAATTAATTTAAAGTTTATTCAACTCAGTTAAAATTAAGACATTCATCTGAGACATAATACAATTAAACTAATTACCTAAATAAAAACTATCCGTCCCAATTAATTATTAAATCATATTCCAATACCCATTAGTCATCACAACTGTGAGTGCAGAACCCTCAAATTGAGTTAAGTGTTGAACAATTGTCGTTGAATTATATTCATCAACCGATCATTATAATTTAATATACAATTAAATTTTAATTTTAATTTAAACTCACACATTTATTTTTTTCTACTAATAATTTTTCAAATTTTGACTAACTTTTTAGGTCAGATTATCCAACTTTTCTTATTTTTAAGTAATTTTTTGTTATATTTTATTGGTAGTAGTGCTGTTGTGTTCATATTTGAGTCGAGCTCTCTTAAATTTTTAGCAAATGGCATTTTTATTTATTTGAGTCTCAATTTGTTTGTCAGGTCACTCAATCAAAATTATTTACATTCTAACATAGTTTCTAGATTTTACTTTTCATTGCTAGATTGATTTAGTAAATTACCAGAAAAAATAATCATTTGTGAGAAACATAGAAATGTACCTAATATTCACCAACTTAGGTTTCAAGGTATCGAAAAAACTAGTTACATTAATGTATTTGTTTGGGGGAAATCATAATGAAAAAGAGCTGTGAATCCTACTATATTTATAAAAATTAGGTAGGTAGTGTTGGATTGTGATGCCAGTTCCAGTCCAATATGTTTATGCGATGATGAAATGGCCTATTGGCCCAAATAAAAATACACCGCCTAATAACGTCTGATGGATGGCCCACAACCCAAGCCCAATATCCAAACAGATATTTTGCATATTCAAAGTGCGACTTTAAGTTGCTGAAAGAAGGAAGAAACACTAGTCACTCTGGACCGTTAGATGAGATCCCAGATCAATGGTTGAGGTTTTAGTATAAAATGGGTATTTTCTTCTAACCCTAATTGGCCGATTCATTCTTCATTTTTTAGAGAGTCTCTAAAACTTTCAACTATTGGTCTTAACTCTGATTTTCTGGTTTTTCTCTCTTTTGAGTGATTAAGGGTTGATTTTTCTGTGTGAGATTTAAGTCTTTGTGATTTTCGGTGTGAGTAAGACCATAGATCTGGGGTTGAGCTCTTTCTAGTTCATCGAAGTAACTCTTGTTTCGTATCTTGAGTTGTGAGGGTTTCTTGGGTCTGCTCGGTGCCTCTATGAAAGATGTAGAAGGGTACAGTGTCTGAGCCTAAGATCGGTGAAGTCTTTGATGCCGGTTGGTTAGAGATTTTTCGAGTGTTGTCGATGTGATTTTTGGTTACTGAATCCGTTGTATTCTTGGGTCCCTAGTACTAATAGGCGGTAGTAATAAGAATGTAATTAAAATTAATGTTTGACTTTGATAGCAATTTGCAAATTATAAAGAAATTATAATTTTTTACAAACAAGTTAAATTTTAGGCTTTAATATCTCAAAAAGCTCGACCGGCTCAGAATTTAGACAAAACATTTAATCAAATGCATTGCAAATAAGATATTTCTTCGTTTTTGATAATAAATTTTCCACTTGAGAAACATCTATTTGCTTTTGTGATCATTAGATGGGAACACAACACATCAAAGAAAAGTGCCCTTCTCCTTCCGAATTTTTTTTTTTTAGTTGAAATGACGTGTGGGGTTTGTATCTTCTGGTCCTAAGGGATCTAAACTCTATGTGCCCCCTAGGTGTTTGATTAAATGACTAGCCTAAAAATCTTCTTCAGTGTATGCCCGGCAATGAAAACACAGACCAAATTATTGTTTCTGCCTAATTCTAATGTTTGGTATCAAATGAAATGAAGATGCATGCACATGATATTCTAAAATGTTGTGTGTGTTTTCTATGCATTTCACGTTCAGTTTGCAGGAAATCACAGGTGGTCCTGTCGTAACACAGTTAATGATAAATTTTTATTTTTATTTTTTTGATAAGCTAGAAAGCACTCAGTGTGTGGGGTTTCAGCTTAAATCAAGGACATTTAGCAGTTAGATTTGTGGCCTTTATTAACCTCGATGGTCAATGTCTACTTGTCTGGTCCCCATGCAAACTGTTGAATGAATTGCTAGTTTTGCATAACAAAAAAGCCACGAGGCTAGGTTCAAAACTAGACCCAAAAATAGGGACGTCACATGTACGAATCACTCCTTGAATCTTGGTGGAGCAAACCCATCTAGAAAAACGCGCTTTGGGTTTAGAGATAACATACTCAAACTAATGACTTCCACCGTCTTAAGGTGACACTTGATACATTGGTTTTTTGGATACATTTGACAAATCTGTCCTATTTTTAACTTAAATAGAGATTGCAAATGCCCACATAAATTGAACGCAAAAATAGATTTAGTAAAGCTTAGTACTCTTCACATACCGCTTTGTTTTTGGTCGGAGTTGCTTATAGAAAGGAATCTAGGATTAATAGGAAGTAGAAGGCACTTTCAATTAACGTGCCTCGATTTGGGGGAAGCCTCTTTATCTTCGCCATATCATGGGATGTGCAAGATCCTTCACTTGCAAGGTGGTTGAGATTGGTGTTTTGTATTGGTTGATAGCCATCCTATTGACACAGCGAACTCAAATTTAGAATATTTGATTGAATAATACTATACATGTTAGATTATCATCAATTAATGTGGCAATGTGGTCAATGTCACATTTTTTAGATAACTTAGAATTCATTTTTATGCATTTTTAAATATTGAACAATGTGACAGTAATTTACTTTTGTCACATAGACCGAAGATCATATACAATCTAAATGAATAGTGTCACCTCATTTGATTAAAGTTAGTTGGGTCATGATTCACATATTTTACTACACTATGCTTTGGATTGATCCTCATTTTTAAAAATTCATTTGTTTTCAAGCACATTTTCAATCCCACATTTTATGGCCGTTCAACTTTTATTAACTCTTCAATTACATATTTTATTAACTTTTATCATAATTTATTAAAATTTTGATTTTTAACTAAATTGGCAAGGGGCTATGCGTCTAGGCATATACCACAAGTTCTATGACTTTTGTAAGGTCTTTAGTAGAATGGCAATATTGAATCTTGAAAACGTGTGCATTGGATTGTGGAGTACTACGGTGAATCATTATGTTTAGTTTTCAGTGTACCATGGACGTCAAGTGTAAGACGGAAAAATCCATATGTACAGATTTTAAGTTTACAGAAATTGCACAGAATAGACTCATGTGTGTGGATCCCACGGTATATAAAATACTCCAAAAATGTTGTGAGCCCCAGGAATTGTGAGATTTTTGTATCCATTCTGTATAAAAAAATTCTGTACGTGTATAACAGCTTGTATAAGAGACTGCAGATGTTTTTATAGAAAGAAAAGCTATAAAAGCTTATACGCATCAATTTATTTTTAAGTTTTTATAGAATTCTTAAGTCCAAACCCATGATTGCTATTCATGAGACGTTATAATTTTTGTGCAATTACACGTAAACACAAAATATTTTTCATATATTATTACTATGTAATTTTCAAAAAAATGAATACAGGATGTATTCTTGAAAAATGAGGCTCAAACAGAGAATTTCGCATAATGCAAACAAGTAAAAATTAAACTAGCGGAATTTTTCAAAATTTTAAGGTCTATATGGTTTACTGTTTATATAAATAAGATTTATCCAACTTTTTAAACATCTTTTCATTCAATGAAAAGCCCTAGTTCCTTCTTAATTGGGTCTAGCCATTCATTCAGTACTTATTTCATTAACAAAAAGAACACGAGAAATTAAATTATTTTTCCTTTTGGAAAAAAAGCACTAGATATGTTAACCAATAACCAACAACAAGAAATTCTAAGAGGGTGTTTGAGCTCCATTTTTATGATAAATGTATTTTAGAATAGCAAAAATGACGGGAAATATGTAGTTGAAAAATAATGATTTTTTTTATTTACATGTAATATCATTTTAATGAAGAATACGTCGTTGAAAAGAAGGGAGGAAAATGTATTTTGAAGAAAATGGGAATCAAATATAGCCTAAATAATAAAATTAATCGAGCTATAAGGAGTCGGGATAGCAATGATAAATTATGTTATCTGGTGGATTGTCCCTTACAATAGTATAGAGCATGTTTGGGAGTGAATTTGAAAATTTATTTTTTGACCGTTAGGAGAAAAGTGAGATTCACCTGTGAGATAAGAAATCAAATATGACGACTGAAATAGTAAAATAACGACCAAAAAATAAATTACTACCAAACAAGCTCGTAGTGTAGGGCAAACATGACCCGAGTTGAATACAAAATTGAAAAATTTACCTAGAAGTGACAGTAACAGTTTAGCAGGACAGCTCTTTCTCAATTATAGTATTGGTCAAACGTTGGTGGCTTATGATTATGACCTTACTTTGGTACTGCTGAACTCTCAGTCTTTGTCCATGGCTATCGGCAAATTTTGAACAGATAGGTCTCGACATGTTATTTTCACATTGGGTTTAGGACTAGCTGCCCTTAATTGTTTTGGTCAGAAGATACCTGTGATAATTAATTTTGGCTTTTGGTAGAGTGACAGTGGTCACTCCATAGACGCATGTGGCATTTTCCTATGGAAAATGTTTGGTGTATAGAACCCCAACGCTTACAAATTAGGAAAATGTTGGAATAATCGAAATTTTTTGACTTAAGGGATGCCACTCTCTCACATGTAGTTGATCCCTCCCACATAAATAAAAATAATAATTTCCACCCCTGTTCTGTCAGGTCATATGTTAGTGTAGCAAAGACCTACAAGTGTGGGACCCACTTGTATTAAAAAAAAAAACCACCCACCCACTCCTGTGTATGTGAGTCTTCAGACAAAACCTGTACTTGTACGTGTATCACAACCCTTTTCCTATTCGCTGAACATCTGTGCACGACCACATATAGCAAAATCCTAAATTTTACTTAACATTACGAAAAGAGTTGAAGAAAACAAATGGCAGCCCCTCTCTTGTAGAAGTCGACGTTGATCGATTAAGAAGTGCAGCAATACTGACACGGACATGACATGAACATGATGCACGTAATTTTTGAACAAAAATAGAACAATATATTAATTTACATTCTTTAAAATTATATATTTACATCATAAAGCTAAAAAAAATTCAACAAACTTTTGTCAATTAAGAGCATGGTTATTTTACTTAATAAGTATCTTACTCATAAGTAAAATAAGTAGCACCCAAACATGCTCATTCCACAATTCAATTAATTATAATCTATTAAAACTTAAATTTTCACTTTAAAAGGTCAACTTTATTAAGAGAAGTAACATAAATCCTTATAAGATAATTTATGCTTTCATCTTTATTCGATATGAAATCTTAATAATTAATATGGTAACTCATTTGAGCAGACTAATCTTAAAATTCATATACTCATTTTTGAGTTTTGATCGGATCGAATTAATACCATATTAAAATTTGGCGTTCCATCATAAAGGGTCAATATTATTAAGAGGAGTAGTCCATATCTTTATAAGTTGATTTACGTTTTCACCTTTATTCGATGTGAAATTTTTTCCTTTAACATAATCAAAATAATACAAATTTATACAAGGTAACACTTGCTAGGAACCTTCCCATATATGTTTTGACAAGCATTTGCTGCTTAATGAAGTTAAATCTGATTAGATAGCTTTGAAGAAACGATTCGATAAGGCTTATTCAGTTGGTCAATTTCATTAGCATTTCCAAATCACAAGAAAAAGAAAAATTATAATAATTAGTGGATGCACATAAATGTGTCCCCATCCTTTTGCTCACTGAACATAGACTTTGCAACTTATGCCGGTAACGGTACGGTCTACAATAATTCGCAACTGGAGTGGGTTTCTATCGTTTTTTTTTCCTTGGGTCGATGACTTGCGCTTATTGCGGGTCTTCTTGTTCATTAGACCGACGTTGTTGATTTCTTTTCACTCTCCTTTAAGTTACTTGCAAGTTTGAAAATGGTGTCTAAACATCAATCGATGGCACATGTTATGTTGGAGATATATTATGGGCATTTGAAATGACAGGAAACAAAGATAACATTAGGAGTAGGGACATGTTTGTTAGTGTCCCATTTATGTTGTTATCCAACTGGAACTACTGAAGTTGGTGATAATATAAGTTTTACTGTTGAGTAATTGTGAAGCTTGAAGTTGGTGGTCAGTTCAGGGTTTTACTGTTAAGGCAAGACAATGATTCTTTCCCATTGAAAATTTTATCATAAGCATTGTCTTGTTTTTTCTTGTACAGCAAGATTTATGATAATAGGTTGCGTACCTAAAAAGTGGTTTCAACCTGACCTTTCCCTTTGGGTTAATTACTTTGGAGGTCTCCGAGCTTTCACCCTAGTTGCAATCGAGTCATTAAACTTGAATTTAGGGTAATCAAATCATTAAACTTTAATTCAACCCTTATTCGAGCCCCATTTTTTGAAAAAACAAAATTATTCTTAAACAATATTTTTTAATAAAATAATATTACACGCAAATTCAAAATTATTTCTTATTTTTTAATAACACATTTCTCATTAATACACTATTCAAAAGTGAACTTTTCCCCCCAAAATGGGGCTCAAACAAGGGCTTAAAAGCAATTGGGTCACTTCGTGTGTTTACCTTGCCTCCTGGAATTCACCAATGTGTGTGTTAAAACTAATGAAATACCAACAAGTCTATCCCAATCAACAGATCAATAGCTATAGAGGTCCTTGAACTTTCATTCCAATGGCAATTAGATCATTGAACTTTCATCTCATTGCAATTAAGTCATTGAATGTTTATTAGGGATATCAATTGAAGTCGTCGACTTGAGCTACCCGTATTTCGGCTTGAAAAAAGCTCAAGTTGGCCCGTTTCAAGGCTCGGTAGAATCGAGCCCCATTTTGAGGTTCCAGGCTGAGCCTGAGCCGATCCGTATGGCTCGGGCCTTGAAAAAAAAAAAAAAGGATCTAAGGCAACACTCAACTGCCTTTTTTTAGGCAGCCAAGTGCCTTACATTAATATTTAAAAAAAAAAAAAAAAAAAAACCTTTCTGACTCGGCTTGGTTTGGTAAGGCCCGAGCCTAAATTTTTTGGCCAAAGGCTTGCAAAAAAGCTCAGATCATTTTACTCAATCTGAGCCTGTGCCTCGAGTTTCGGCTCGGGAACCGACTCGATTCGTTGATACCACTAATGTTTATCCTATTTGCAATCGGGTAACTAAACTTCGTGGAACAATAATGTCATAAATCATGCAAGCCTACCCCACATCTATGGTACAATTTCTTAAGAATTTACCATAATACTTTTATCTTTTGGTAATGTATCTATAACACCAACTGATGAAAAATAAGTGGTTTCAAAACTCAAAATAATAACTGTCCATAGTTGATCAGTACTAAAATAGCTCCATTTTAAATTAAACCAATTGATTCAATATCACAAAAGAAATCCAACATAGGTAACCGACTAAAACCAAAAATCAAGCAAAACAAGGACAACCCAACATAGTTTCTCTAGAAATTCAAAATTTAGAAAAATATGTAGTCAACAACATTCATAAAAGCGACTCAAAAAATTTATTGGGCACAGACGGAAAAAAATAAATTATTAAAGCCGCCATAGCTACTCACATTTTTTTTTTCTCCCTTTTCTGCATCGTTTCCCAATAGTTCCTAATGAGCACTTCATTTACTGAATATACGTTCAATACTGTGTGGGGGTAGTGATGGTAATTTGCCCCGTCCCGCCCCGTCGTCGCCCCACCCCGTCGCGGGGCGTGGTGGGGCATATATGGTCGCCCCGTGAAGAAAAAGTAAAAAAAAAAATTAAAAATAATTTTATTTATAGATAATTCATATGTTAAAAACTCATTTTAAATTTGTATTTTATTCTCTAATAATAATATAATTCGAAACTTTCAAAATGTAAAAATAAAAAATAAAAACGGGACAACAAATGGGGCAAAAAGTTGCCCCGCCCCGCCCCGCCCCGTCTAAAGCGGGACGGGATGGGGTGAGGTTTTGGCCAAACGGGGCGGGGCAAGGGGTGGGGTGGGGGTGCTCCGCCCCGTTGCCATTACTATGTGGGGGTATGCAATAATAATTATCAAGAGGTGATTTTGCTATTTATTTTTATAATTCAATAGATAACTAAGTCTTTATGTCATCTACTCATCTTAATGGTTTTTTGGACCTAATTCATCACTAGAGATAAAATATTCAAATTAATAAAATTAGACTATGATGGAAAAAATTCGGGGGCATGACTACAAAAATAAGTAAAGATTAAGAAAAAAAATCACAACTAAAATATAATGTGGTTAACAAAAATTGTAGTTTTTTCGTGCAAATGGACAAATGTCACCTTCAAAACTTCACTCTCTTTTACCGTAAATATATCGATTATACCAATCATAATCAATAAAACAAGTAGGACTTACTTATCAATTTTGTTTTAAGATAAAGTTAGAGATAAAAAGATCGTTTGCTACATGTGGTTATGAGCTAGCACAAGTGGGCTTTTTGTCTTCTAAAATTGATACTTTGATTAGACTTTTGATTTGGACTAAGTTAAGCTTATGTTGGTCTAACACAACCCAAGGCTGACTAGTGGCTGGATTTAGCAGTAGGATTTTGGTTCACGAAGGGTTGACACCGTTATTTTAGTGATCCCTCATGAATCGGGCATTAATTTTATATTATAAAAGTGATTAACGAGTGATAAATTAGTATGAAGCGTTTGTGATTCTTGCCTAGTAACATGATTAACTTGTGAAGTCAATTGAATGTCACTATCGCTTAAAGAGAGACTAACACTATTCTCAAGCTGATGTAACGTTTTTGTTAGATTTTTTTACTCAAATTACGTTTTTTTTTTTTTATAGGAAAAAACATTGTTTCCTTTATACCGTGCGACTTTATTGGAAAAATATTATTTCCTTTATTTCACGTTATTTTTTTTATTTTGTTTCCATCTTTGTGATATTTTTAGGATTTGACATACACCTCTATAAATACTAGATTCTTTTTACAAGTTTTATATTACTGAAATATAAAATAATTGTGTAAGCATATTTATTGTATTTGTTTTTTTTTTTATATTAGTCAATTGAATAAAATATTTGTTCCTCTGTCAATTATTTCTTTATCTTTTATCTTGTTATTTGTTTGTGAACATATACTTCATATCGTGTCATATATTACCTCGATCCTTATTACTTTCCAACAAGTGGTATCAAAGTTATTGGTTGTAATTTGTTTGAGATTTTTGTTATTTATGGCAGCCATGAAGTATAAAATTTTGCTCTTGGACAATACAATATTCTCATTGTGGTAAGTGAAGATGCGAGCTATATTCGTGCAGATGAATTTGGATTATGCTTTATTGAAATTTGACAGAATACCTACAACTTGGAAGACAGAGGAGAAACAACGAAAATGATCAAAATACACTTTCACAAATCCATATTCATCTCTCTAACAATATTCTTCAAGACATTTTGAATGATAAAATGGCAGATGCGTTATGGTTGAAGTTGGGGTAATTGTGCATGATTAAAACTCTGACAAATAAATTACATTTGAAGCGGATATTATATTTCATTGCATGGCTGAAGGCGAATTTTTGGAAGATCATTTAGCTGTATTCAAGGAGGCCATTGCTGATTTAGAGACTTTAAAAGTAAAGTATGATGAAAAAGATTTGTCCTTAATTCTTTTGTGTTCGCTACCCACTTCGTTTAAAGACACAATCTTGTATAATCATGATATTCTTACCATTGAATATGTGTATGATGCTTTGTTTTCAAAAGAGAAGAAAACATCTGGTTTGATTTGGGTTTAGAGATGGAGAATGCCTTGTTATTCATGGTGATCGGAAGAAGGGGTATGTTGAGGCCAAAGTTCAATAATTAGGTCTGTTATTATAGCAAGAAGAAATGACTTATTAAAAGGGATTGCGACGAATTGCAGAACATATGTAATTTGATTGCAAATCATGGGAAGCAATCATATGCTTCAAACGAGACTAATATAGCCGAGAACTATTTGAGTGATGGAGATGTTTTCACAATTTCTAACATAGAATCCAAACCTGACAAGAAGTGGATTTTGGATTAGCTTGTGCGTCCCATATGTGTTTCAATCGAGGTTTGTTTGAAATATATGAAAATGGTGATGCAAGGTGTCATTGTCATTGGTAATAACGAATTTGTTGGATAGCTGGTATTGGTAGAGTTAGATTGAAGTTGGTGGATGGAACATGTAAAACACTTGATCACATTCGACATATTCTAAACTTGAAGTTAGAGTTTCGTTCGTTACGTCGAAATTTGTGTTAAGGTTGAAATTGTTAGATTTTTTAACCCAAATTAGGTTATTTTTTGGAAAAAATATTGTCTCCTTTACCCCGGGCGCTTTTATTGGAAAACATCATTTCCTTTATTCCACGTGTTTTTATTTGGAAAATACTGTTTCATTTATTCCATATGATTTTAGACTTTGTTTTCATCTTTGTGATATTTTTAGAATTTGACATGCACCCTTATAAATACTGGACTCTTTTCACAAGTTTTATATTATTGAAATAGGCACAATTATTGTATTTATTTTTTTATATTAGTCAATTAAATAAAATACAATGTTCCTCTACCAATTAATTCTTTGTCTTTTATCTTATTGTTTGTTTGCGATCATATTTTTCATATTGTGTCATATATTATCTTGATCCGTATTACTTCCCAACAATTTTAACTAAGCTTCCGTTTGGAAAGAATTTATGAAAATTTTATTTTTAAATATATTAAAATGAGTGTTGGATAATATTTATGGATTCATTGAAATATATGATTGAAAATGGAATTTGATTATTTATTTATAATTTATAAAATTTGCCACCATTCTTGATAAATTGATTATTGATGTAACACAATAAGTTGACGAGGGCAATTATACAACTCCCTCGAACCTTACGTTATTTGTTTATCTATATTTATATAATGCTCAATTCATATTATATTGTAAATTTTTGCCATTGACATCTAAAAATATATATGAATTAAAAAATAAGAGAAATAATAAATCAAGAGTTTGTTAGAGTGTGTTAAAAAATTAAGTTAATTAAAGATTCTCTTTCATTTCTCGACGTTGAAGTAAGACCAATCTCATGAGCTTATTATCCTAGGTCGGAACAAGTTGATAGGATTCTTTTTTTTGCCCCCATGTCGCCACAATGACCAAAATACTCTTTAAAAATAAAGAATATCTTAAAAATACTCTTAAAAACTATAAATTAAAAATAAGTAAGATAGAAAAAAATAAAGAAATAGTAGAATTTTTATATATTTTGTTTATGAACTTACAATCACGATGCACCTAACACAACCATCTCATTCACTAAAAAAATATGTTGATGATTTTATAATAGAAACTTAGCTTTTCGATAAAAAAATATTAAGATGTTCGAGATTATAGGATTCATAATTATATTTTATTAGTTGTTTTATTGCTAATTTATTTATTTATATTGTTCTTTGCTGTTTATCATTTCTAGAATATAGTTGTTATACCTCATATTTAGCAAATAAAAGTAAACCAATATACTAAAGGAAAAATAATCTTTTTACTCGAAGTAAAAAAAATAAATTATGGATCTATATCAATGCCTATTGACACATTAATTTCTTTCATGAAGTTGGATGCAACTACCAGACATTGAGGAATGTGGCAAAGCTGACTTATTGTTCGAGGACTTAATTTCTTGAAAAACAAAAGGAACCGTATTTGCCCTCAATTGACGAGGACCATATATTATAAAAATTGAAAAAACTTAAACGAGATTAAATGAATATAAATTTATGAATGGCAATGGATTAGGGTATAACTTATAAAATATATTTAAGATAAATTTTACCTCTTGTTCATTGCTAATAGAGGATAAACCGCCCTCTATATTCAAAGACGACACTTCTTCAAAAAATAAATACAGTACTATATTGAGTTTGATGGTTGAACTAATGAAAGACTATACTTTTCTTGATGGGAATAAGAATGAACATTTGAATGCTTGGACACTTCAAAAATATTTGGAGATAAGATTTTGAGTGTTCGAATCAATCGAGTGTCCAATTTGTATTTTTCTATATGTCCTTTCTAAAATGCACCCATTTTGGCGTTGATCAATCTGTACCATTGAATAATGCAATTTTAGAATCGACACAAAGTTGGTGGTTCACACTGTGTTTCCTTTTACTATGATTTGACGCCTGGCCTGATCTGTTTAAACTCATTATATTGAAAAGATCATATCCATTTACACAATCTAATCAACGAATTTGTACAATATTTCTCTTTCATCAACAACTAATCGCTGTACACACGGTCCCACTCGCCTCCTTGCGAGTAGCCATTGACTATTGTAGGATGCAGTTAAGAGCGTTGTGTTAAATTTTAAAGCTTAAAAGATTGAAACACATAATTTTATTTTTTTTCTTTAAAAAGAAGCTGTAATGTGCTTTTTCCAACATGGGATTCCTTCCCAGTTATGAAAACCACATTCAAATTTTTGTACTAACATATCTAAAACTTTTCAACATAAACATTTGGAGACTTCACCCAAATCACCCAAAAAGACTTTAGGCTATAATGATCCAACATGAATATCTACTCAACAAGATAGATGTATCAATTAATTATCACATTAATGACCCTAAATTTGTTTCCAAAGTTAGCTAAAAGTACTCCTCATTTAATTTACATTATATTAAAACAGTAAATTTTAATTATTATTATTTTGGGTAAATCATGATGTTCACGCGTAGGGTTAGAATTCGGTCATTTTTCGAGAATTTTCTATTTTCCTTTCTTCTATTTGGACCCTTAAAGAAATTAAGAGTATTGGAAATTATTAATTTTTTTTCTTTTAAATAATTAGTGATATCTAGCTCGCTTACAGTATGTGAATTGGACTAAAAATAACACAAGAAAAAGTGCTTTTAGTTGTGAAATGAAAAGCATTCGTATCTTACATATTTAATTTATTCGAAACTATTAGATCTGAATGTATCAATCTCTGGTGAATGTGAGTTGAAGCAATAACAAGAATATTCGTAATCGACATTTTGACATTGATGATTTACTAAAAAATCGATTGAATAATAGTTCGAATAATTTACATTTAGACTTCATAATTACATTATATTAAGTCAACTACTATAGGCCACACAAGTCATAATTCCATATAATGTACATATATCAAACCCCATTCTTGATAGCTAATTTTAACATCTATTTAATATAATATTAGAAGTCAATATTACTTCCCTTTCAAGTTCTTCCTTCTTTCAAAATTTAATTTCAAACAAAGATATGTCTGGCATAATTCCTTTCATTTTTTGACTTTGTGTTTCACCGACTCGCTCTTGCCAACCATGGTCATAAAAGTATTTAAGATGATGATTATTTTTTTCGTGTGTAACTACTTTTTAAATAATTTTAAATATATGTAAAAAGTAAATTATTTTTTAAAATAATTTTATTGACCTAAAATGATGATGATTACTGTCATATTATCCAATGATGACGGAATGCATTTTTTCATATGTAACAGTAGATCAATGATCATCATCATTCTAAATGAATAACACTCTATTTTTCATCTTTTAAACATTTATTTAAGTGACAATGGTACAAAACTCGCCTTTTTTCATTCATACAATTTTCTTCATACTAGTAACAATCTTTTCAAACTTATTTCTTACTTCTTTTTGACGTATATTGAGGAATTAGGATTTGAGGAGCATGTAATGTATAAGATTTTCCTTGAGTGTTAATGAATTGGAAAAATGAGGTCATACTAAAATGAATAAGATAAGAAACGGAAATTCATGTAGATGTTAATCTAATTAAAATAAATTGAGAGAAATATGACTTGGTACATATTTTATATGAGTAATGCTATTTGCAGTCGTTCACTGCGGTAGTCGTCCTACGTGGCATACACATGGTAGGTGGTTATTTAATGCATTAATGTGGTAGTTTTTTTATTCATTAAAACATCAAATAACCACCTGCCATATGTATACCACGTAAGGCAACTGTTGCAGTGAGCGACTGCAAATAACATTATTCATTTTATATAGATCTCAAAAGACTTTTGTCATAACAGTGCTGTGATATAGATAGTACTTTAGAAGAGGGACAACCCGAGCGCTACGCCAGAATCAATATTATTGTTGTAGTTATTAAAGATCTTGTTTGTTTAAATCTTTCAAATTTACGATGGAACTGATTTGTTTATAATGTATTCTTATAATTATTCAAACATTGCTAGAGAATTGAGAAAATCTCAAAAGTTGATTTTATTATTACTAAAAAACAACAGAAATCTTAGTAGGTGATTAAACCAACAAAAAAGCCTCTGGACAAGAGACAAAACAAAATTACCAAAACAATAAAAGACATCATTAATAAAATAAACACAAAAATCAAATTAAAACAAAAGGGCTGTCCCTCCCTCTCTCCAATATCCGTATCCCATTAAGCATGAAGAAGGATCTAAAAAAGAATCCAACTTTTTGGAAACTGCAAAATACAACAAAAACCAAATTATAAGGGCACGTTTGAGCCACATTATTAACGTAATAGAACGTTCATGAATAGTGTATTGATGGGAAATATGTGGTTAAAAAATAAGAATAATTTTTTGATCTACGTGTAATATTTTATTCAAGAATGTGTAGTTGAAATGATGTCAAATTACTGTTTAAGAATGTATATTTTTTGAAATAATATGTCTCAAACTGCACTAATTATATTTCTCCCCTTAAAGCCATTAATCCACGGCAGACCCAAAATTGCCACCACAGTTATATAGATATGTTTTTGCACACAGATGCATGTGAAATTACCTTTTTAAAATCATTTTCGTTTCTCTTTCTTTACCGTTTCGATATCGAAAGACTTCTTTTTTAACTATTTTTCCCCTTCTCTTTCTTCATTCTTTCTCTGTACAATCAAGAATCTCTCAGTTCCGAGCTTCGCTGGTCTATCTCTCACTACTCTTCCCTGGTTTCATTCTATTCATAAATTCTTATGATAGACATATATACACGTGTGTATGTATTCGTATATATCGCAGTTACTGATCCATTTTTTCTGATGTTCCTCTGTTGCAGATATCTTTGAATGTATATATTATAAATGGGTTTTATAATTATGGGATCATAATGCGCGTAAAGGAAATGCACCCTTTATGCTGCATTTCTTTGGAGAGTCCGGCGATCGGGGACGGGACGCCGGAGCCGATCCTGTTGAGAACTGGGTCGGTACTGAATTTATCCGGCGGTGGATCTGACTTCAATGCTGGGGGATCTGATGTCAGTAGTAGCAGTAGTGTAGCCGGGATCCTCTACAAGTGGACTAATTACGGCAAGGGATGGCGATCCCGGTGGTTCACCCTCCGTAGCAATGGCGTTCTATCCTACTCCAAGACCCGCAGGCCGGAAACCGTCTACGGCTGCGAAGACGTCGTTTTCATCGGTCACGTCAAGGCCCCCTCTAATTCCGGCACCGTCAACATCCGCGGAAAACACAGCAAAACGGTTGGAACTGTCCATTTAAAGGTTGGCAAATTGATTTTAACTGTAGTTTTAAATGCACTGTACACATTAATAAGAGTTCAAGAAGTTAGACAGAAACAATGTCGCATTGAAATAATTTTTTCTTCAAAGGAGAATAATATCCCAGTGTTGAATTCAAGAATCAAGATGTCTTTGTTCTGATAACGGTTGCACCACTTCGATTAAAATTTTAATTATTTAAATTGTGTTCAAACAATGGAATTTTCCAATCCGGGGGGAAAGGCTAAGTGGGGGCTTGTCTTTTTAGGGGTTACTGCAGAAAAGACTTTTTACCATCAGAAAAGCATTGTTCTTTTACTATTTTGTTTCCATTTTAATGTCAGCAGAAATTACTGCCTCTCCTCTTCTCTTTGCAGTCTGCACCAGAAATAGCTTTGATATCTGGGTTTCATTTACTCATAATTATTAACTATTTTTTCACTATAACAGTGATAATTAACTGAGCGTTAATCTTGAGTGGGTCACATCAGCAGGTGGATAATAGGGGTCAGTACTAGGGCAAAATGCTGTAGGGTTAAGCCAGGTTTATTTATGGTTTTTTCACGTCAGGTCACATCACTATTCGGTGACTTTTTCTCCAATTCAAAATCTGAACCATTTAGGGAATGAGAATAATCTGGTGGGACAGCAATTGAAAATAATGGTAGATCTGAAGCCTCTAATAATCTGTAAGTTTTGGGACCTTTTCACCGCATTGGAGACTTGGCTGACTTGCAATTCACTGGGTTTAACACTTCAGGGGAAAAAAGGGAAAAATCAAAGAAGTAAAAGCACAAGGGAGAGGATATGCCATTACAAGCCTAAAATTCTTTTCTTGGCTTCTCCGGAAAGTCAGTAAAAATTCTACCTATTCTTTAAGCCTTTGTAATGTTTTTATTCTTCATTTGAGGGTAAATTAATGCCACCAGGGATTTTTCCGGTGACCGGAGAATCGATGAGCCTAGTTTATTACTATGTTTTTAGGTTCTAGGTATGTTTAATTTCTGTGGTATCAAAACTTCTTTGTGGTGTTCCAATGCTATGTTCTTGCAAATTTATCTCATGATATAGCTTTCCATAGTAAATATTGGGTGTTTCAGAGAGGTATTTAATTCGAGTAATGATTTTTCGAGATCATGATAGTGCTGGTTATTCTGTTCCATAGTCTTTTATTACTTGAATGATAAATCTACTTTTTTGGGATTATAATATAATTTTTTTGGACAACTCTGTATATAACATGAACTGCAAGTGTGTGTATTTGATTTTGGGATGTAAGAGGGATATGCACACATTTTCTAGGACAAGTTATTAAAGAACAAAATTTTAATTTATCTTCTTCGTTAGTACACCTTACCAAACATACTGTAAATGTTTACTCGGATTTGTTTGCAGGTCTCATCATTTCGTGAGAGTAAATCAGACGATAGGCGGTTTTACATAATTACAGCTACAAAGACACTTTACTTGAGGACTAATACGAAGAAAGAAAGAGCGGCATGGACACAAGCTTTGATTTCAACAAGAAGCCCAATGAATGAGAACATCCCCCTTTTAACTAGGAATTTATCGATATCAACTGAAAGGCTAAAGCATCGCTTGCTCGACGACGGCATTGGAGAGGGTCTTGTGAAGGACTGTGAACAGATCATGCTCTCTGAATTTTCGGA
Organism: Olea europaea var. sylvestris; assembly: GCF_002742605.1. Classification (NCBI taxonomy): domain Eukaryota; kingdom Viridiplantae; phylum Streptophyta; class Magnoliopsida; order Lamiales; family Oleaceae; genus Olea; species Olea europaea. Next base: position 10,091,624 of record NC_036255.1, on the reverse strand, counting down.
AATTCAAGATCAATTTAAAGTCATTTGTGAAGAGCGATGCGAGTTGCTGGACACATTAAGACAGTTAGAGGTAATCTTTGCTTTTCTAATGATGTAATTCATGTGTTGGATCACAAGTAACCAATTATTGTTGATCGTCGATATTTATTATTAATAGTTCTAACATTGAACTAATGATTCCATCTATATTCTTCAACTTCTTTGACCAATAAAAATAAAATAACTTCATGAATTTCCGTCTATATTAATAAAGATTTATTTTGAAATTCATGAAATGCTATCTATATTAATAATAACCTTAGAATTAAATGTTTAAATTAGTAAAGGAAGTTAATAACTTTTAAATAGGTAGGTACACATTGTAGTTCGTGCCTTTTCATCTTCATTAATTATTGAATGGTCTATTATATTCCCATATTTGAGCAAAAAACTTTTAATTGTTAACTTTTGTTACGTATAATAATAGAGATTGTGGTTTAATTGGTTTATATCACGAGTTCTTATTTTTTGTTTGGTCTCCTTCTCTAAAATGTAGCCCGTTATTATATCAAGTGAAAGTTTTACTTTAAAATCTGCTGTAACTATTACACAAGAAAACTCTGTTGTAAAAATGATCTAGGCCTATGTTCGGAGTTTTGTTGGGGACGGTATGGCTACATTGTGGTTACCGTGGCTGTTTAAGCGATCAAAATTCGCACAATCTCAGAACTTATGCCTAACAAGATTAAGGGATACTTAAAATTATAGTCAAAGGGACTCTCTAGTTCCAGCAGAGACGTTGACATTCATATAAAGGCTAAGAATCCTTTAGTGTATCCCTTGTCAAAAAGTTAGAGATTTTTTTTGTATTTTCACATTCAACTTGTTTTTTGTTTTTTGTTTTTTGTTTTATAATGCTTTCCTGTCGGAGATACTGCTGTCATTGATGACTTAATAATCCTTTTCTTCTTTAAATCTTTCGGGGGAGAATATAACCAAGTTAACAGAAAGATCCTTGGAAGAATTTCTTTTCGATAATTTATTTCTGCATTCTAAATGATTAATTTATGCCCCACTATTTGAAGGCAGAAATATGTAAACTTGAAATCAACATGAACTGATGATCTGAGTGGTTTTTCAAGATTCTTAATTATAAAGATGTAGCATTTGCTTTTTGTAATATTGAGTATTTCTTTAAAAAGTAGCAACATAACATCAATAAAGTATTTCATTTCACTTTTCCAGGCAGCCAATGTTGAACCTGAAGCCTCTGGAATTAATGATGGGGAACACCAATTAATGAAACAGGAGCATTCGAATCTAGCACGTGGAAAGTTTAGTGGTATGTAACAGATCCTAACATTCCTTTTCTAGGAGGACCTTATGCATGAAGAATATCAATTTTGTCATTATGGTAAGACTCTATTTCAGATTTGTGACCACATTTGCCATAGGGTCCTCTTAATAATCATGAGAAAAGCCTTATGTAAAAAATTTCTTATTTGGTCATTTTAGTTTCTTCTACACGCTTTTTGGTTCTTTATTTTTATTTTCATCTCATGTTATTTGAATTCTCACTAGTTTAACCTTTTAGGTCCTGGCACTTAACTTTTTTGGACCATGTTCTCCCTCACGTCTCTTAGATTATAATGAAATTCTGATTTGTAGATAATGCTGTCTACATGAATTAGATATTAGTTGATTGATACATATGTAGAACTTTACGTATCAATGGGCATGTTATATGCATGTATGCTTATATTTGTATGAATGTAAATGTGTATATATGTATTATAATTTTACTTGTCAATACTTCGACTGTTGAAATTGAGTCTGAAATGTGGCCTATACGCAGCCAGTGGGAAAAGTGCCTCATATTGGTGCTGCAGGGTTATCTGCGCAGATAGGATTGCATCCTTATTTTGTTCTCATTCTCGTATCCCTCCACATACTCATACAACTTATGGTATCAATTCTGCATTGTTATTGCAATATGTATTTCAGTATTTCTTGATGTCATATTCTGAATACACAGAATGGAGCACTACAGAATCATCGGATGATGTTGACAAACAAGAGCTTGAGGAGGCATCAGATGAAGAGGAACCCCACTTCTTCGACACAAACGAATATTTTTTTGAACCAACTATTAGTTGTGAATCAGTCGACATAGTTCACATGGATTCTTGGGCAAGATCCAAAAATCAAATTGACAATGTGAACAAGGGGAACACAAAGAACAATGTATTTGGTTCTAGATACCCACAAATTGAAAGAAGAAAAAGGTTACCAGATCCAGTTGAGAAAGAGAAAGGCACCAGTTTATGGTCTATAATCAAAGACAACATTGGGAAAGATCTTACACAAGTTTGTCTCCCTGTATACTTCAATGAGCCAATATCATCCCTGCAGAAGTGTTTCGAAGATTTAGAGTATTCTTATCTTTTGGATAGGGCATACGAGCACGGTAAAGCGGTACGATCTGTTTAGCTTACTCTAGCTTGAATTTATATGACTCTCTCTCTATTTTGTTACAGTCACAAATGGTTGTCTTTCTGAGTGTAATATTGTCTGAAAATATTTTTTGCTAGAGTTTAGAATGCATATAATGCACTAAAGTCTTACTTATTGATCAAATAGAATACTAAAATTATTTATTTTTATCCAGGGGAATGATCTTTTGAGAATATTATATGTTGCTGCTTTTGCTGTCTCTGGATATGCTTCGTCGGAAGGCCGTCACTGTAAACCCTTCAATCCTTTACTGGGAGAAACTTATGAAGCAGATTATCCTGAAAAAGGAATTCGCTTCTTCTCTGAGAAGGTAGGTACCCCAGTAACATGTAATATTATTGAATACAAACCAATATGTGGTGCAATCATCCATTTGAACTATCCGTATATTTCCTCTAAATTACTGCATAGCAGTTCATATCTCCTCATTAGCGCACCTCCTAAGATGTTATGGACCAATTGAAAGGCCTATTAAATCTGACTATCCACACAAAATAACTGCACAACGTAAAATCAACATTTTCTTGTTTTTAACTTTTTTTTCATTAAACAGAATTCTTATTAACTAGCTGTTGCCTAAACAGGTCAGTCACCACCCAACGGTCATTGCATGTCACTGTGAAGGTAAAGGCTGGAAATTCCAGGCTGACAGTAATCTTAAATCAAAATTCTGGGGGAGATCAATTCAACTCGATCCCGTTGGAATCCTTACTTTAGAATTTGATGACGGAGTGATCTTTCAGTGGAGCAAGGTGTGCAGTGCAAATGGTCATACTTGTGCAGTTCTTTATATAGCTTTATATTGCTCATCTTAAACTTCATGCAAAAGTACATTTAAACATAGTAGCATTCTCCTCAGGTCACAACAAGCATCTACAATCTAATCCTTGGTAATATATATTGTGAACACCATGGAACAATGTATATAAGAAGTAATCGGCACTACTCGTGCAAGCTCAAATTCAAGGAGCAGTCTATTTTTGAACGCAATCCTCACCAGGTAAAAGAAAAATACATCTATCTGGATATATGTATCCCACTTTCCACAGTCGAGCACTGTTTCTTTTCCCATTTAATGACTGGACATTTTAAAAAACATACTAACTGAACAGGTTAATGGATTTGTTGAAGATATCACTGGGAAAAAGGTTGCTACATTATTTGGGAAGTGGGATGACAGCATGTATTATATAAATGGAGAGGGCACTGGCAAGGTGAAAGATAAGTATGATGAATCTTTATTGTGGAAAAGGAATAAGCCACCTTCAAATATCACTCGCTACAATTTAACTTCTTTTGCGATAACGCTAAATGAGTTGACGCCGGGACTGAAGGTGTGGAGGACACGTTGAAAAATATTTTGTGCATTTTTCACTTTTGTCTTTGTCTCATTATTAACTCTCTGATTATATGTATTTGATGTGACAAAAGGAAAAGCTTCCACCGACAGACTCTAGACTGAGACCAGACCAACGTTATCTAGAGAATGGGGAATATGACAAGGCAAATTCAGAGAAGTTGCGACTGGAAATGCGACAGAGAATGGCAAGTAAAATTTCTGCATGCTACATGAATTTACTCACGACGGTGATGATGAGTAAAACTTGTAATGTGGAACTCTGCAGATATATACATGCAAATTCTTTTGGAAGTACTGGTTTAATAACTTCTTTTGATATGTGCAACAAATTCTTGAGAGATATGACTGGTATTATGGAAATTTTTGGTGGGGGGAGGGGAACTTCTATTATGGATGGGCGAGATGACATACGGTTTGTGGGTAATACTTTTTTTGATTAAATAACAAAACTGATTTTTATATATGAAATTCAAATAGATATCGGTTATCACAAATCAGCGTCGAATCTTTATATCATATCTGGGTATATTTGACACTGGCAAGGTATTGAGATGAAAAAATTACAAGCTTTAGATTGTGAACCAAAAGATGGAGTTTTTGTTATTATTATGAGATTGAATTTTGCAAGATTGCCCCTCTCTTTTGTACTCTTCCATTTTCTTTATAGTGAGATTTCCATCCTTGCACACTGATAGAAGGCAATACAAAAACCCATTTTGTGAGTGAATACTATATGGCGAGGATCAACCGGACAGAATTAATCAGCCAAAATATTAGTAGAATGGAAAATTCGCTTAATGATCTTGCTTGTTTGTTATACTTGGCCATTATACTTCCATGTTTCTCTATGGGTTATATATGTCTCTTGAAAATCAACAACTTTATTATATCATAAATTTTACATACTATTAACATCCTTTCTATCAATCGAGCCATCTGAATACTTGCTTCAGAATATTTGTTACATTAATGAGCATCTGAATATGATTCTTGCTGCATCTTGTATCCTTTGACAGTCAAGGAAATTACAAGAAAATGGTTGGCAGCCCAGATGGTTCCAAAGAGATTGCAAAGACGGATCTTTCCGGTATGTGGGTGGATACTGGGAAGCCCGAGAGCAGGGAAAGTGGGATAGATGCCCAAATATATTTGGCGAGATTAGTGAAGGCCCCAACTCCTTTGAAAATTCCTGATTTCTAAAACGGTACTTAACTCTCTCCCTGTTTTTCTTGTGTGATTGCTCCGATAAATTATTCTTCTATTGCCTTGTACGTTTTTGGATATCCATTGTTAGTGAAGAAGTGTGATAGAACTAGTTCCCAAAGTTTTGAATTTCATACAGCCAATTACTTCCAAAAGAGAAATTAAAATGTGTTGAATTAATCTCAAATACAACAAACGAAGCCTTATACCTAAATATTTTATTGAAAGATTCTAAACAAATAGACCAGCAGTAACCACCACCTTGTTATGTTAGAACTGATCTATCCCTTTTGAGATAAGAGTGAACAAAATCTTCTTTTAAGTCTTCGAAAAACATGTCTTAAGCACACAAGTCGTCCATCCTTTAATATATCCTTAACCGCTGCCAGGTCTACCTTCTGACTATCGTGCGATTGAACATAGGAACTTACTTCTAATACTGTTTTATTGCAGCTTTTATGGACTATTGATTGTATGGTTTATGTAAATAGTCCTGATAATGGTGTACGTTGCTTCTACATACAGGAAGCAGAAAAGCCTTGGAGGACATGCTATAAACAGACAGAAAAGACGCCTTTTGTTTCTCCCAGTATATTGGTTATCATTCTATGCAGTCGAAAAATTGTAGATCCCCGACATTTGTATCAATTCCTAGGTAGGCCATGATATAGCATACGAAAATTACGTTGCTACGTGATATTATCTGTTGTATGAAGAGATCAATGTAATAATAACTCATAATTCATTACAATTTTCGGCTATGCAGGCTCAGCTAAACATTTTCTTTCTAGGTAGTTATTTTTATTATTGTTTTTAATTAGTTTGAGAATGTATGTATAACAATAGTAGTTGTAAATGCCTAAATTATGGTTGAAAATTTTCTGAGATTTTCTTTGATTCTCTTTGAGGTGTCAAAATGGATGCATCGATCTGCCTTCATCTTGATCTAATTCAGTCTTGCTACGAGCCTGAACTGGCTCATCTACAACTAACTTGGACTGACTGGATTGACCTTCAAATATGAAAACCGTTTATTGGAAATTGCACTGGATACCCCAATTATTGTTGGTCGTGAATGGTGCTTGCTGTTGTCTCCGAAGCGCCTCGAGCAGGAGCATTGTCGGTGGCGCTTTCCAGCAATGGCTAGAGAGGAGAGAAGGTGGGATAGAGAGAGGAGAAGAAATAGAGTGGACGAAAATTATTAGGATTTTGGTGTGGGTGGTCGGGTATGGGTTAGGTGGGATGAATATGTATATTTAATTTTGTAATATAATTATTAGTGGTTAAAATTTTTATTATCATCTGATTTTTGGAAAAAAAAAATTGTAAATCTTAATTTTAGAATAGGAAGTTTAAAACTCTGATAGGCTGTAATTTCCATTTATCTGTTACAAGTAAATTGGACTTACAAGGTGTGCCTCATTGATCGCCGTGTTGGACAATCTAGCCCTGCACAGCCCGTCGCCTGGCCTATTTTGACACTACTAATGTTCCTAATCATACTGAATCGGTAATCTTCAGCATAGTTTGAAGAGAACTCTAGTTTACGAAAAACAATTGAAATCTGAATATTGAGGTATTGGACTCCAGAGAATGTAACAACATAGCTGAAAGTGACTGTGTTTCATTGAAATCTGCTGTTATGCTAACAAGGATGTTATTTTCCCAAAAAGGATTTGAGCTCGTCGATGTGGAGAAGAATGATGACTTGCCAATCTTGAAGGAACGTCAAATTGACTCTGATGTAGTTGGTTAAACTTGGATTTTATATGATTATTCAGGTGAGTTTCATGCATCTCATGTTTCGTGAGTGAATACATTTGAGGAATATTCATAAGAATATTTTGAGAATCAGTCTGATTCTATCTTTTGAGATGAAGCAGGGTTAATATAACCAAGAAACAGTTGCATGCTCTTTTTTAATAATTTCGAGTAAGGAGAGAAGCAGATGATTCTGGCAGAAATGGAAGTCTACTGTTTAGCTCTATTTCTTGCCTTCTTTACTTCTAATCTTGATCTTTAGATTCTTTTCCGAATATTTGTACATGATAAGCTATAAGTCATTTAATACATCAACACTCTCTCTTATTCAAAACCGTGCAAACTTCATCTCACACGTCTCCTATTGGAAGAAAGAAGAACTCATCTCAAAAATGCAGTTAGGCATGTCATCTAGGTTCTGTCCCTTCGAACTCATTCTCCTCTGCAAGCCTGTCCTTCTTGTATACATACCCTCTTGCAGTAATAAAAAAAGCTAGAAAATTCAACACACTTAAAATTGCCAAAAGCCAGTAGAAATTATAGAGTTTTCCTCGGTTAAGATTATTAGCCAGCCATGGATTCCTGTCCCCTGTCACCTTATGCACAATAGAGACCAACATCGAGCTAAAGAAAAACCCTAGTGCAATAGTGCTCAAAAACAAGCCTGTGCTCATTGTTTTCATTCCTGTAGGACACTCTCTTAGGAAGAAATCAAGTTGTCCCATATAGATAAATGCCTCACCTGCACCAGCCAAAAAGAATTGTGGGACTAACCAAAACACACTCAACGGAACCGTGACGTGTCCACGTGTCAGATTATGCGATCTGGTGACATGTAAACGCTTGATTTCAGACAGGGCTGCAGCCATCATTGTAACTACTGATAGGACCAAGCCGATGCCTATACGTTGTAGGGGTGTGAGTCCGTGTTGATTCTTGAAAACCCTTTTGCGAATTGGGATTATGATTCTGTCGTAAACAGAGATTGTTAAGAGAATGCTCCCGATGAAGAAAGCAGGAAGAGATGCAGCCGGAATCTGGAAGGATTTTCCGAGGTGACGATCCATTAAGGTTGCCTGTAATACTGAAAATGTTATCATTTGAGCACGAACGGTCCAAAACATAATTGTTGTGGCCCATATAGGTAGCATTCTAATCACCAGCTTCACTTCTTCTACATCAGTTAAAGTTGAAAGGTGCCATTTTTTCTCCTCAGTAATGCCGGTGGACAGTTCGGGATTCTTGATTGCAGCCTTGTCCAAAAAACTGGACCAAAAAAAATAAAAATAAATAAATAAATAAATAAATAATCAGAAACTTAAAAATTGTCAATTTATGAACTAAGTTTACCTAAATATTGTTTTCGTAAGAACTTTAGACTTGTCTACTAATTTAAACTTTTAGATAATACTTTGAACATGACAATACATACATATGTCATGAGTTGAAGTATAGAAAAAATAAATTGTTTAGCGTATTAAGTTAAATAACTTAACTTAATGTATCTATACATAGATTAGAATAAAATTAATTATTATCCTTGCATGAACAGTAAGTCTATGTATGAAATCCAAAATGGGTATCAAAATTATTTAGAATTTAGATAAAAATAAGATTTTTGACAGATTTTAATAAAAGATAATGAAATGTGTGTGAAAAAGTTGTAGATCTCATAAAATGTGTGATAAAATTAATTATTGATTTTGACTTAGATTTTAATTATTTTTTTAGCATAATTAAACGTAAATGAATAATCCGGAAACAATTTCCATCCTAGCCCTAGTTAAATATTGTCTAAGATTCGAATTTCAAGAATTTTATTATGCTTCCCAATAAATATTTTATTTCTGGTATATGACAATCAACGAAATTGGAAAAAAAAATAATAATAAAATAAATGCATAAGAGAGGCATAAATAAACGGCTTATGCTTTTCAAAAATTAATTTTCAAACACAAGTAAACATAGTAGACAGTGACTACAATTTAAAAGGAAAAATTATCGAGTAATGCTATTATTGGTAATCGTCTAACATGACATACATGCAATAATTTGTCATTTGACGCATTCCACATAAAACAACTGTCGATAATCCTTACTATGAATAACATTATTCAAAATTCTATGTTTCTTTATATAATAAAATAACTTACCGGAACTCCTTGCTATGGGGCAACCTTTGCTGCTGCTTTTTGAACCCCTCAACGTCATTAATTTCATCACCATTAAATAGAAGGGATGAATCTGAAGGAACCTCCAAATTCCTCTTTCTCCACGCAGCTACAAAAACTGATGCAATTTGTGTCAATGGACTGCCAACAAGTTTCTTAAAACGATAACGTTTGCTGCTAGACAGGAACACGCCAAGACCAATAACAATAGCACAGGCACAAATTCCATAGCCCCATTGCCTTCCCAAGTTGTCTTGAATGTATACAAGGATTGTAATTGCTGCAAGTGATCCAATATTAATCAAGAAATAAAACCAATTGAAGAATTTTAACGTTTCGTTCTTTTCCTTGGTGTCGGATTCGTCAAACTGGTCAGAACCAAAGCCGGAAACGCTCGATTTCAAGCCTCCGGTGCCGATGGCCGTGAGATACAGTGCTAGGTAGAGAACCATTAGTTGCACGCCACTTGCACGGACACATGATACACTGCCAGGAACACAGTTTGCTGGTCGTAGATTAGGGATTATAGTCGAGATTGTCAAGATTGTCACACCCTAATTAATAATAAAGGGAAAAATGATAATTAACTCTCTAGTATGGAATCAAGTAAGAAAATATTGCTTGGAAAAAAATAATTTAAACTTACCATCACTTGAACAGTGGTAAAGATGCCAATAGTTAGATACCTGTAAAGAGTTAAATAGAAGAAAACTAAGTAGCATTGAAATAGACAATGGTCTTGAATTTTAGCACATAAGAATGAAATAGACAATGGTCCAACAATTTCATGTAGCTGATATTGGAAACGAGGTTTTAGTTTGTTGTTGTTACATATGACCATGGACGACGACTAAGAAAATTGCGTTTACCTTCCTACAAATGTGTCAGCAACGAAGCCACCAAGCAAACACAGCATGAACGAAGTGCCTAAGAAGTTAGTGACTATGTTGGCTGAGGTAGCATTACTCAAATGCATAGTCCCCATCAAGTATGTCACCAGGTTCACGGCTATACCTAGAGTGGTCATCCTCTCACAAATTTCAACCCCTGAAAAAATTAAATAATGAATAAATAAAATTAAGCTTTTGTACACTTGAATTTTACAGATGTACAGGTGGCAAAACTGCATGACCTAGTTGAACTGTGTTTTTTGTCCAATATTGGATTAAATATTGATAGCTAGCAATTTATCAAAAGAATTGTCAATCAGCACTGTACATATAGCAGGATTGTAAAAAAAGGATACCGAACATATTTGGTAAGAACGACAAGATAGTATTGGACAAAAAGAACTGCATATCAAATATGCAATAGGTTAAGAACCTAGAATCATTGCAGCACTAGTCCAGCCTCCAGAGGAAGCTCGTATGGCGGGGTGGCCGTTGTAGTCCCATGCATCTGGTAAAGATTCAGCCTGTTGTTGAGATTCAGGGATTGCCATTAAAGTCTTCAACCGATTTCTCTCTCTCTCAAGACAATTCGAGTGATCTCAGTTTCATTTTATAGCCATGTTTGGAACTTTCGTGACTTAATTTTTTGGTAATTTTGAAAAACCTTTTTTTATTCGAAAAGAGTGTGGACAGGTGTCAACCTCAGCAATTTTGTTTCTTAATTTGGTATTTCTATTTTTGTTGGTACAATGCATCAGTTATTATTAAATGTGAAAGCAATCCATCTTCTGTCCGTATATTAGATGAACATTGTATAAATATAAAATACAAATATGTGGTTCTATTTGGTCATTTTTATAATGAAAATTACACATTGGACTCCAACCTTTTATATTTTGTTGCATCATTCCTAAGTTATAACTTTTGTAGCATCGTTAGTCACTACAGGACGAAAGAGTGAAAATCAGAATTGGGAAATTCACAAATTTAGCAGCCTTCGACCAATTTTCTTCAAATCTCAATAAGGTTGCTTGAAATCAATTGGGAAGAGGTCAACCACATTGATGATGGAAGAAGATTATAATATGAAATATAAGATTTCGAAGTTCTCATGGAAGAGAACACAAATCAAGTTTGATCTTTCAAAACGAACGAACGAGTCTTACTCAAAGTTATACCAAAACCAGCCCATATATGCCATTTTTTCCAACATCACCTTGTACCACCACTTGGTTCCAACATGAAACATAAAGAAACTCTCTTAATCAAAAGTTCAACATCTCGTGAAGGGAAATTATCCCTTCATGAGTATTATCTTAAATTAATGGTTTGTGTTATTACCTTGGAATTTGAAAAGGACAAAGGATATGAGACTATTACGGCCTTTTAAGTAGCTAGAAAATGAAGTCCTAATTACAATGATTTTGTGTTTCTATGTTTGTAAAAGCTCTGTGTCCATCTTATAATTGTTAAGACTTGGGGTCCATCTTAATAAGGTCAACCTTGTTAAGAGGAGTGTCCCAATCCTTTATATATTGGTCATTGTTTCGGTATTTTTACCGATGTGGGATTATATTCCCTTAACATGCCCCCGCAAGATGGTGCCTCTTTTGAGCAGACCAATCTTGAAATCCGTGTGCTCATTTTTAGAGACTTAATCGGATCGAATCGCTCGTTGGAGCTTAATGGGCTCTGATACCATGTTAAGACTTGGGGTCCATCTTAATAAGGTCAACCTTGTTAAGAGGAGTGTCCCAATCCTTTATATATTGGTCATTGTTTCGGTATTTTTACCGATGTGGGATTATATTCCCTTAACAATAATCAACTTGTTTAGCAAAAATATAAGAATAATAATCAGTACAGTAAAGTATGGAGTATAGGTGACACAAGTAGATAGAGTTTAGGCAAAGTTTTTTAGAATTGCACACCTATTCTTTGTACTAATCATAGGCATTTATTGGTGAATTTTTAAGTTAAATTAGGTAAAAGATGCATCGAACTTAATTAATTTACAGAAACCACACATCCATTGATGGGAAATTGTTATGATAGTGTTTCCTTTTCAAATCGAATTGTCTTGAAATTATTTTATTAGATCTCTTCTGATTACGAAATAAGTTTTGTGCGGATACTTGGGGATTGCTAAGATTGTGTCCTTATCAAACATATTTGTTGACTAACACTCCAACTATCTATACTGCTACAACATAGAATCTAAGTATTCAAGGCCTCAACGCCAAACCTACTCGGTTTCACCTCCACTTGAACTGGTGCAAGTTTTGACAAGTGAAGTTTGAGGACGATTTTTTTTGTTAAAATTATAGCTGATGTGGCGCTATCAGAGGCAAGGAGCTGATGACTCCTGCTATCTTGTCTCGATAAGGCGAAGTATGTGGAAAGCGAGACATCCACGTTACGGGGTGACACTGGCTCACGTGGTCTGTACTTTGATGGCTCATAGATGAACTTCACGCTAATTAAAAAGCTTGACAACTTTCTCAATCAAGAAAAATAGTTTAAGGTAATGTTGGGCTGAACCATTCTGTGTGTACACAATGGTGTACAAACGACTTTACATCCTCATCATCTTACATGGAGGGAGGTCCACACGTAATGAAATATTCGTGGACCCCCCTTCATGTGAGGGGAGTGTAAAGCTGTGTGTACACCTTTTCTATATTGGGCTTGTGGGTTTAGCACATGGATTTGTCTACTCGTACAGGCCCCTTCACAAAAAGGGTCCACAATTTTTCTATTCGTCGTGAGGCCCCCTTCTTATGAGGGGGTCAGTACATCACGTGTACAAATATAAAAACCATTAGCACAAAAGGGTCCAGCAATTGGAATATACATACAAACGCGCATCAACGAAATGGGGAAAAGAGAGGGTGAACGCTGATGGTAATATTTGGAGGAAAAGAAGTTTACTTCTTATCTTTTTCTTCAATCCTTTTTACCGTTTGTTTTCTACAACATTGGTCTTGAAAAAGGATTTTAGGTGACATTTTTTCTTCTCCTTTCATAATTATTTACGTGGGTTCCATATAGTATTATTAGATGATGAATATTGTGGTATACCATGATTACATCTTGATGTAGCGAGGTGGATTACCTCTTGATTTTATGCATTAATCTTGAGACGAAAACATTGTATCCGTGTATTCTGTGATAGTGGACTTGTCGGTTTGCCTAGTCGATTTTTCCTTTGTCTTAAAGGGTTTTCCGATGTCAAATAGTTCTTGGCGTTATCTTGTTGCTTTATTATTCAGGTATTTTAATTTCTTCTGCATTGGCTTGGTTGAGTTGCTTGAATTGATAAATTGGCTGGTTGAGTTGATCTGGTGTTCCCATTTTAATTGCACTGGGAAAGGGGAAATTTATATAGTTAACCATTTCATTGCCGTGGTATTAGAACCCAGGTTTGGTTGTCTGGACTAAAATGGAGGAACCGGTTGGTAGTCCTATGATTAGACTTTCTAATCCAATTAGACTTGGAAGCCTAGAATGGAGGATATCCTTTAGTTGAAGATTTAACAACTCTAAAAGTTGTACATCTTTACATCCCCTCACAACGAGTGGGCTCACAAATATTTAATTCATGTGGGTCCCATTAACATGTGAGGAGACTGTATATCATAGTATAGAAATGACTTTTTTCAATATTTAAATGATCTTATTGAGAGTGATGGAGCTAAACCGAATGACTTGTCGGACAAGCAATGATATAAATAGAAAGGCTATCAAAACTATAAGATAGCAAGTGGATAATAGTGTGTTTTATCATGTGGCACAAGGGACGTATGCTCATAAATTATGGTTGAAATTAGAATTTACGTTTTGAAAGAAGATTGTGTTGAAATTTTATGAAACTTTAAATATTTATAACATGAAACCTAATTACTTTATTGTCAAGATCCTCCATGTCAAATCACCAAAAAAATTAATAATGCGGAACGTACTTTAATTTTTTGGGAATGTTTCTTTATTAATGGATCATGATTCCAGATCTTGAATCTTCAAAATCAACTTGGAATTCCTTCTTGATTGGTTTCTTGCTTTCAATCTTGAATTTTGCCTCTTTAAATTCTTTGATTTTTGTTTTTGGTTTTGCATCTTGATCCATAATTTTGATTCTTGATTGTAGATTATCCATTCTTGATTGTGGTTTTGGGATCTTCCTCTTCAATATGCATCTTTCTAAATTCTTATGTTGATGGGATAACACAAAAAATGAGAAGTTGCATATAAATTGGGATCATAACCCTATATATAATTTTCATATGTATTTCACCCATCATGAAATACAATTATAAAGAAATCCGATCTCTAAACATATAATCCGTTCCAAACTCTATTTAGATGATCTCAGCCCAATTACTTAATTTTTTGTTAGTTAACTTTAATTTTGGGCATAACTTTAAAATAGCCTTTATACACAATTAATTATATATGTAGGCCCACTTGACAAATTAAATAATTTTTCAACAATTTCCCACTTGGGCAACATATGTTACATTATAAATGTGTATAACCTTATAAGCTCAATACTTTTGCTATCATAATCAAAATGCGTCTCCGAACAATCTTGTCCATTAATTATGCTAATATAGGATTAAAGAGGTCTTCATAACAATTATCATAACTAAACTCTCAATGATAAAGTATATCAACATAATCAAATGACATAGATCAAGTGTGGATGTGTGTCATGAAAATTACATGCAATGTGATCTAAACATGCATATTTCTAACTGGTCCTACTTGATGAGAACAAACCAAAACTTTAATCAGGGAAGAACTTAACTGGATATTTTATTTCAGAAATAAATCGAATATCCGTGGATAGAATTATGTGTCAAAAAAGACAATAACTAAATACAAACCCCACTAAACTAGCATTTCATAAAAAAAAATGCAACATCTATGTGAGCAATATGTTCATGAAAGACCTTGAGTGATAACCCTTCCGTAAGAGAATTCACAATTATAAAGTTTGTCCTAATTATTCCCTAGAAGCATGAACACTCTGAATTATTTCCTTAACAACTAGAAACTTAATGTCTATAAATTTTGCCATCAACAAGCTCCTATTGGAATACAAGACTACTACTGTAATGGAATAACTAAAATGGTCTTTCAAATCCATCCAAGATATTTAGCTTAGTGACAAAATTTTGTAGTCATATTCCATGATCAGAATCAGAATATCCAATGATCTCCAATTGGTTATATTTTCTTGAATGTGATCATGTAACCCTTAGTTCTCTATAAATACCGAATAACCTAATTGGCTGCTTTCTAAATATCCATCACAGAGTTACTTAAATATCTGCCCAGAATTCCAACAATGAATGCTATATTCGGAGAGTACAAACCTAAGTATACATTAAACTCCCAACTGCTGAAGTAAATAAAATTTTCTGTACTTTCTTTTTAGCAATAGAGGTATCTCTTGGTTTACATAACTGCGTCCCAAATCTTTTAAGAACTTTATCAAATTAGCTCTTTTATATAATCCAAATACTCCGAGGATGATCCCAGCATATTTGTATTTCTGACACAAAAGAGATATCACCAAGATCTTTCATCTCAAAATTCATGACAAAAATCTCTTGGTTTCATTCAATAATTATTTATCATTGCAAGCAAATAAAATGTCATTGACATCCAATGCCAGAAAATATGCTTATTCCCACTAAACTTGTGATATACACTATCATCAACGAAATTCATCTCAAAATCAAACGAGATAATTATTTGATGAAATTTGTGATTCCATTGACGAAAAAATTGCTTAAGCCCATAGATGGATTTCTTTAAGATGTAAACCATCAAATATAGCTTAAGATCAATTGCCATAATAATCATAAAATAGTCTTTCGTAGAAACTGGATAGAAAGTATCTTTAAAATCAAGGCCTTCCTTCTGAATAAAGTCATTTGCAACAAGATGAGCATTATATCCCTCCACATCACCCTTCGAATCTCTCTTAGTTTTAAATATCCATTTACAGCCAATAGGTTTTGTTAATGAGGTTAAATAAAAATTACGATGATAATTGAAGATCACGAAATATTACTGTTATATTATAATTATATTGTACCCTATATAGATAGATTACTTTTATTATATTTAGTTTGTTTGGTTCTATTTAATTAGAGAATATCTCACATTGAGAGATGTCGAATCTTATTGAGTGTTATTTAGTTTATTTAACATGGTATCAGAGCCGATTTAATTTTATTGGTTAAACTTGTAAGCTTTTTGTTCTCTAACGAGTGGCCTCGTGCCGTTCGTCCGATTAAATTTTCTTGTTCCCGTTCAGTTGTCTTGGCAATATTTTTTTTACTAAATATGGTAAAAGTAATCTATCTATATATGGTACAATATGATTATAATATAACCGTAATATTCCGTAAGGTTAAATAAAGATTACAAAGATCATTGAAAATTACGAAATATTATATATATATATATATTACTTTTACCATATTTAGTTTGATTTTGTTCTATTTAATGAGATAACCTCTCACATTGAGAGGCAGCGAGTCTTATTGAGTATTATTCAATTTATTTAACAGGTTTTGCATTTTCAAACAATGGGATGAGTTTCCAAACATCATTGTTACTCATGAACTTTATCTTTTTACTCATGGCATCAATCCATTCTTCAGAATTTTTCTTTTGCATTGCATGATGAAAGTTGATTGATCAGGTCTTTTTCCACTAATACAATACCATCCTTATCTTTTGGATGAAAACTATAAAAATATCCGAACTGCCTTTCTCTTTTCTTTAGTGGATTTCCTTAATGACATTCATTCTTGAGTTTATTTTTCTGAAACAATCTTTTGATTGTGTATAAGAGATTGTATAATATTATCTTGATCCGAAATTGTTTCTTGAACAAGTTTTGGAGCAAGAATTTGTCTCTGGTTCATATCATAGTCAATTGCAACAAAAGGAATATTTATATACTTCTTCTCAAAGACAAAATCTCTAACCTTATCCCTCCGACACAAACTCTACATCCTCAAAGAACTGGGCGTTTCCCATTCAAAAATTGACTTAATAGTGGGATCTTTAAAATTTGTAATCTCTTACCAATTGCTTTACTTGAAACATTATTGTAAATCCCAAGGTGTAGTCTTTAGTGTTTCAACCTAGAGAGATTCTGGTATAGTGTGGCATGACTAATCTTATGCCTTACCTTGTCCTTAAGCATTCTGTTTCGTCTTTCAACAACACCGTTCATGCTAGGAGAACCTGGCATGGTATAGAGTGCAACATTTCCGCAGCCCTCTTGGAATTTAGCAAAAGGCATTGGATGATGTTCACTTGATCTATCATGTCTGTCATAGTATTCACTCCCACTGTCAGATCTAACATGTTTCATTCTTTTATCAAGTTGGTTTTCAACTTTAGCCTTGTAAGTTTTGAACATGTCCAGTGAGTGATTGGGATTTCTCATGATGAGATATAGGTAGCCATGGCGAGAATAATCATCTATAAACGTAATAAATGACTGTAGACTATTCTAGGAAGTCGAAGGAAATAGCCTACGGATATCTTTATGAATTACTTCTAAGATGTTCGAAGTTATGTTGGCACCTAATCTCTTTACATTTGAATGTTTCCCCTTAATACAATTTACTCAAACACTTACGTCTGAAAAATCAAGGCGAATCAAGAATTCATTTTGATACAAGATTTTTCATTCTCTTTTAAGAGATGTGATCTGATCACTTATGTCATAACAAGGCGAAATTCTCATTGGTTAATTTATATTTAACACTGTATGAATTAATATGCAATGTTTCTTTATAAGAGGCAATCGTATTAAGCAGATACAGATTATCATACCTGGATAAAGGACTGGTACTCATAATATTTGAATTAAGAAAAAGACTAAACTTACTATTTCTAATTGAAGAAAAGTAACTGAATTTGTTCAATGTAGAAACAGAGACCAAATTGTATTTGACTTTACATGCCAAGCATGGTATTTAGTACAATTACTCTTCACGTGTCCCAGATTTTTCCAAAGTTAATAGTTAGATGATTCATCCATTTCAGGCATTTGCTGTTTCTTTTGAATCGAATCGGATGCAGCTTTCTTATTCTTTAACTTGTCCTTTGAGATACTTGCCAAGAGAGAACTGGATGTTGGTAGATATTGTAGAAATAAATTGATTAATCGAATAGAAAACCCAAACCTAAATAACATGTTCACATGGAACCCATATAGGAAAATCAATAATTTCAAATAATGGGGACCCCATTACAAGAGATCGAGCACAATATTGATATTCAGTCTTTGGACAGAAATATCAACTTATAAGTGATACTCTTGGTGTAGTAAATATTGACAATAAATCCGTTCAAACATCAAGTCTATTTTTGGATCGAATCAATGTTCACATAATGAAAAACTTTACAATCGCCACATATTTATTATCACAAGTACGTAAATAATTCTGCCAAATATTGACCTTCTTTTGGGCTGATGAATATCCGCATGAATTACGTACACAAAATCTTCCTAATATTCCAAATAAATTAATTTAGGCAAGAAATGTTATTTTGGTAACATGTACTTTAATTAATTTATTTTAGAAAATAAGTAATCCAAAAGAAACTTTAACACCAAAATTTGAATTTGATTGCCATTTACCTTTTAATTTTTAATTATTCTCTCCCTTTTTTATTTGTTTCAAAAAAAGAAAGAAACAGAAATATACAGACACACACCATTAAGGCAATGCACCATTAAAGCACAGAACCCCGTCGTCAACTAATGGTCACACTGGTTGACTTTCAAAGTAGATAGAATGGTGGTTTATTTTGAAATCCCCACAATTACTCGTATCACCAAAAAAGCCACCATAATAATTAATAAGAATGAAAAGACTGTGCGTATACTTTATCATTCACATAGACAAAATTGCTATCATAAGTTTCAAAACTTTTTCTTGAGTTGAATCCGAAATAGAACATAAAGTAATCAATTGTAACCATATTCAAATTCAACAATCAATCCCCAAAATTGTCAAATTTGAAATCATCCAAAAAAAATCTAAAATTCAAAATCTAGGGCAAAAATTCGCATCCCAAAATTTGAAAATCCAAAGTAGGAATTTCGACCCTAAAATTATTTCTTCAATATCAGTGGTTTAACATAGAGTTGAATCTGATACCACTTGTTGAAATTTTATGAAACTTTAAATATTAATAGCATGAAAATCTAATTACTTTATTTCCAAGATCTTTCATGTCTAATCACAACAAAAATTAATAATGCGGAACATTTCTTAATTTCTTAGGAATGTTTCTTTATTACTGAATCCTGATTTCAGATTTTGAATCTTCAAAATCAACTTGGAATCCCTTCTTGATTGGGTTATTGTTTTCAATCTTGAATTCTTTGATTCTTGTTCTTGGTTTTACTTCTTGATCCATAATCTTAATTCTTTATTATAGATTACCTATTCTTGATTGAGGGTTCGGGATCTTCCTCTTCAATATGTATTCTCTCTAAATTCTTGTGTTGATGGGATAATACAAAAAATGAGAAGTTGCATATGAATTGAGAATCATAACCCTATATATAGTTTTTATATGTATTTCGCCCATCATGAAATATAATTAAAAAGAAACCCGGCATCTACAAATATAATCCGACCCAAACTCTATTTAGATGCCCTAAAGCCAATTACTTAATTCTTTATTAAATCACTTTAATTTTGGGCTTAACTTTAAAATAACTTTTATATACAATTAAGTAAATATGTCAGCCCAATGGCAAATTAAATAATTTCGCAACAGATTGTAGCCAGAAAGTTTTTTTTTTTTTTTTTTTTTAATAGAGGCTTGGTCAACATGAAATCCAAAGATGGCATGAGCGGATCAAAATATTTGAAATATTTTCAAAACGCCATCAATCAGCTGAAAAGTGGAAACTATGGGTATAACTCTTGAAGATGAATTGTAGACTGCTTGTTACTTGATCAATAGATTTCTTTCTTTTTTGGGTTTTGATTTTTTATATTCCAGAAAGAGTTTGGACTTTGGACTGGATCGGAGAATTTTGGTGTAAATTTAGGGATCCAGAGAAAAAGAAGATTGTGAGAATCAATTGTGTGATTTTTTTTATGAATACCGGACAATTGAGATTTTTAAAAGTTCAATAACCCCATGAAAATTTTTTGCAAATTTCAGTAATGACTTTAGTGATTTTTAAACTTCAATGACCCCTGAAAACTTTTTGCAAAGTTTAATGACCATTTGGTTATTAATCCCAATCTTTTTTTTTTGAGTTAATTACCCAAATGGTCACTGAACTTCACAAAAAGTTTTTATGGGGTTACTAAACTTTAAAAATTATCTCATTCAACTTAAACTTTACAAAAACTACCTCAGGGGTCACTGAGTTGAGAAAGTTTTGTAAAGTTCAGTGACCCTATGGAAGTCTGTTGAAAAGTTAAGTATTGAATGTAATGATTTTTAAAGTTCAGTAACCCGGTATAAACCTTTTGCAAAATTCAGTGATGATGTAGGTAATTTTTAAAATTTAGTGACTTGGTAAATTTTTTTTGCAAAGTTCAGTGATCATTTGGATTATTAACCGCCTTTTTGTGCATAAATCTCATCAAAATATAGTCGAGTACCCGGTCATTTGCAAAGAAATTTGTGTGGTGAGTTTATTAATTTTTCACTTAACTTGAATATAATTGTATTTTTTTTTCTTTTCTTATATATCAAGAATTAAGTTTTTACATTTTGTTTACTTTATTTTTGTATGTATGTGCATGGAAATAATCATTTATTTTCGATTCGTTTAGTTTGTTTTAATCAAAACTTGAATTTTAAAAATACAATGTTGTCAACTTTTTGTGACATATTTTAGTCTATTTTATGTAATCTTAACTCAAAACTGCTAAATCCCTAAATGTAACTTGTGGCAGTGATAAAAATAGTGTTCGTAATGATTGGTTATAATATAATTTGTAAGACTAATAGTATGTTAGTAATCATTTGGAACATTTTTTCGCCTTATTATTTAATTTTATATATATNGGAAGGAATATGTTAAGGTTAAGAAGTTTAAGTCTTATGGCTGTGCACAGACAAATTGCAGCTTCTACTTCCAGCAATCCTTGAATAACTGGGCAGCATATGTTTTGCACTGGATCTCCTATCCCAACATGAACTAAACCTCCAAGAACGTCAAGGCACAGCCCTAGTTTTAGTGCATTTATCGGACAAGTAGCAGCCGAAGGGGGGCTGAAGCCTGGAACACCTCCTCCGGGGGGACCTCCGCTGCCTGGTGGCGTATAGGGTGGGTAGCCAGAAGAAGGTGGAGGCCTTGTTACCGGGGGTAATATGCCAGGAGGGTTAATTATAGGGGGGATAATGCCAGGAGGGTGTGTTATGGGGGGGATAATGCCAGGAGGGTGTGTTATGGGGGGGATAATGCCTGGAGGGTGTGTTATGGGGGGAATAATGCCTGGAGGGTTCGTAATCGGAGGTGTTACAACAGGCGGTGTCACAATAACAGGTGGATTGTTTATAGGAGGCAACACTTTTGGTGGTGCTCCTTGAGGTGGGGGTTTGGTAAAGGGTGGATGTGGGCGAGGAGTTTTTGGAGGCAATGGTCTAGGAACTGAAGGGGGATGTCGTGGGTTTCGAGGAGTCGAGGGAGGGTGCGGTCGGGGGGTCGATGGCGGATTTGGCCGTGTTGACGGTGGGCTAGGACGATGGTACGGAGGATAAGAAGGTGGGCAAGTTCCGCAAGCATAGGCAGGTGGCAATGCAATAAACATGCAAATCATGCATATCAAGAAAATTGCATGAACCCTAGAACCCATGGTTTTTTAGGGTTCCCAATTGAATTCCAATATTCTTCTTGACTTTCTGGTAAGGGTTTCATATTTTATAGCTGAAATGTATGAACAACCCGTGAGGGGTTGGATAGAAATGGTAAGAAATGTGCAAATATTTAAATTCATAAACTGGGAAATTGATTGTGAAATTTTTGTATTGTTGTTGGTACTTCGCAAACTTCAAGACTAATCCGTGACCGAAGTTCAGTCCGTGAACGGGTCTTTCATGTCACAAAAAGTAAAGTTTACACAGATTTTCTAAGTTTCTACATGCGACATTATTGTCTTCTCTCTCTTTTTTTGGTGGACAATCACAATGTTATGTAGTAGGTTGTTTTATATTGCCAATTTGCCACCACATTTTCTCTCAATGCACAACTTCTTAATTGCACTAAAAGTCTTTAAATTTTGCTTATTTTTATGTCATTACTTTTTTTTTTTGTCAAATTAATTTAAATAGTACATATAATATCTCATGATGGTTTCTATTCAAATATTTTGTCAGTAATTTGTGTTTTTTTTATTATTATTATTTAAAAGGTAAGAGTATATAAATCTTTTTACACCCTCCTATCAGACTTTTTGAAAAGAACTCGCAATCATGAACAAATTGTGCTAATTCAAATAAGGTTGAAGGTAACAATAAAATAAAAAAATAGCTGAGATGTGTACGACAGTGAGCAAAAGTTGAAAAGACCTTCAGCACAACTAAAAAGTAGTGTTACAAAAGTATGACCAGGCTATGAATTTTCAAACTTGAGTTAAGATCGTAGTATTTCAAAATATTTTTCAATCAATGAGTATGAATGTGATGAAAAGCAAGAGAGATTCTATAATCGGCATGTAGTAACGAGTATGAGTAGGGTAAACCTTCTATACAACTAAAAGTAGTGCTACAAAAGTATGACCAAGCTATGAATTTTCGAACTTGAGGTAAGATTATAGTATTTCAAAATATTTTTCAATCAATGAGTCTAAATGTGATGAAAAGCCAGAGAGATTCTATAATCGGCATGTAGTAACAAGTATGATAGGGTAAATGAAGAGTAACTTCTTTAGCTTTTATTCTATAATCTCATTTCCGGACATGGTAAACTTTTCGTTGCGTCTTTAGCTAGAGCGTGGAAGTTAAGGCGGAGCTCCCTTCTAAGTCTGTATTATGTTTTTATTTTTGTTATCAATGAAGTATCTATTTTTCTTATACAAAAAGGAAAAGAAAATGTGTTTAACAAATAAAAATTGTGATGTCTATATAGAAAATATTGCACAGTAATGACCATTATAAAAACACTTCATCTTTTTTTTTTTTTGAAATTATGGAAAAATTGAATTTTGAAAGATATATACTACGAAATAAAACCCTTTTCTTTTTTCTTTCTTTTTTTTCTATCTTTTCTTATTTGAAAAGCAAAACGTAGATCTACAAATTTAGTTTCAAGAAAAGAAAATAAGTTTATTTTTTGCTTTTTATTAGATTTGTTGATTTCATGATAATTTCTATACTTTTTATTTCTTGTACTCAGTAGCATTATCATCCCTTGATTGACTCCCATTAAAATAAAACTCTTATTTCTGATACTCATTTTCAACTATACATTCATAAACTCAAAATTTTTCCTACTTTTTAATCACATATTCTCCAAAAAAATCACTATTTAGAATTTCATTTTTCTCAATTTCACTTTATAATGGCAATCAAACAAGAGCTTAATACGTTAAGTTTTGAAAAATGAAGTACTTTTACCATGATGACAGAAAATTTCAAAATACAACAAAGTTCCACTATTAGAGTTCCTTTCGGGGGGGAAAATAACAAAAATAAAATTCAAAGTTTGAGCATCTTATTTTCCCTTTTTCTAGTCAAAGTTTTAGATTTTTTTTTTTCTCAATTTAAAAATTAAAGTTTAACAAAATGTTATCCGAGATATAATCACTTTCTACAAAAGGAGGG
>NC_036255.1:10065078-10067850 GCF_002742605.1 Olea europaea var. sylvestris | reverse complement strand
TTTAGCTAAAAATAATTAATAATCTCATTTAAATTAAAAATCCAACAGAAATCTGAGTAAAAATATATTTTATAAAATGAGGGTCTAACGTGATCAATGTATTTTGATCTTAATTAGTAAGTTGATCCAATTCAAAGTGACCGAATATTGAATATTTATTAATTCATAACACTTCTATATTTTCTTCTAATTTTTACTTCTTTTAAGTGTCGATTTAATTAAACAGCCTTTAATTCATGGAAAAATCTATTTGGCCAGGCTGACCCACCCCTCCAATGGGTGGCGCCCTGTTTTTTTGGCTGGAATTTCACCGTGAGGCGCCGATTTCACCCTGGCCAAAAGGCACTGCTCTTAATTTATTATCTTTCTTCTATTACAATCTTGCATGCTTTTGACCTATCTTTCTGAAATCACAGCCAAGCATGAGCTTTCATTTTGTCTACATATTGTTCAGGCGGACGTAGGAGAAATGGGACACTGTATAGGGTTTGCAGGTTCGTTCTACTAAGAAATCATGTGACCTTTTTGTTTTAGTCCTAAAACTGTTACCCTGTTTTGGCTTGTTGGTTTTTTACCTAGACATGTGTCTTTTTATTAGGAGTTCAATTGAATTCGTGACACGTATTTGTGTAACTCTACTACATTCACATTAGACGTGATATTTATCACTTAATTTTCCCCACAATTAAGGGTTCATTTGACATGATTTTTGAAAAGTCAAAAATTATTTTGAGATTAAGAAATTTTTGAACATGTTTAAATTACATTTTGAAAGTAATTTGTTTGACTAAAAGAACTTCTAATGGAAGAAAAAGATTATTGACTTCGAGTAAAGAAATCAATCAATTTTCCTAATGATTACTTTTTCACTTCCAGTAGTGTCTCGAACAAATTCTGATCGATTTGGATTGGTTTGACATGGATAATTGGTTTGGTTTAATATTATTTTTTTTAAACAAAATTTTCGTAGATTGGTTCAATCATGGTTTGAAACCTCAAACCGCTGATTAACTAAACTGACCTAATCCAACTACATGTTTATCGTTTTTGTTTTTTAACTTTTTTTTTAAGAAAAATAAAAATCAAAAGATAAACCTAATCTCATAACTATATCTCAATTCCCTTCAATCTATGATATTGTCAGTAAGTAATAACATTAAGAATTTTCTTTCACAAACTCATCATGTTACACTTAGCATTTTTTTTTCCATATTCAGGCAGTCAAGCTACATAATACATAAAAAACAACTAAATTCTTAAGTTTCCCAGTCCTTGTTTGATCCTAATTATTTTCATAATAAAATTTCTCTTTTCTTTTAAACAACATATTCTTAAATAAAATAATATCATATGCAAACCCAAATTTTTTTCTTATTTTTTAATCATACATTCTCTATTAATCCACAATTTCAAAATATATTCTTAGTAATAAATAAATAATTAAAAAGCAAGCAAGCTCAAACAGACACCTGTTGATCTGTCTATTAATCCTTTTTTTTTTTTTTTGTTAATCAATAGTTATTGAAATATAAGTGGGCCAAAAATTTGGACAAATTTTTTTTCAAAATTTAATTTGGACTAAAAGTCCAAACTAACTAACCGAATTGTTGATTTGACAAGGGGTCAGCCACTCTACATTTTTAGGTTGACATTGTTGAAATCTATTTAATAAGAATATCATGTCAATCAACTCCAAAGATGTGCTTATCAAACCCTCTTCTAGTCGTTACGGACTTCAGAAGCTATGGAGTTCGACCAGTTCGGATAACTCTAGTGAAACGACCTCAACATTCAGTGCAACACCTCGAATGTTGACCTTTTTATAACTCTTTTGACCCCCAATGGCACGTGTACGAATATGGGATTTCCACATGGACCATGATATACAATCAACAACAAAGGTCTCCCAAATCTATGTATAGTCATTTATGTGATACATAGAATTTTATATTTCGTCTTTTGAAAAATTTGTGCATAGCCAGCCCATGACGAGCCGACCCTAAAAAAATGAAATGAAGCCATAGGCAATAGCAAGCGCAAGGCAAAATTTATTGCCTTTTAAGGCAGTAGGCAACTAAGTGTATTTTATTTTTTTATCTAAAAAAAAAATAAAAAGAGCAAACTTGGTTTTATAATAGCCTAGTTAAAAGTTTGGGTGGAACCTAAATTTTTTGGTCGAACAAAAACTCTGCTCAGCTTGGGCCAAAAAAAGCTCGAACCATTTTTACTCTAATCGAGCCCGAACCTCAAGTTTTAGTTGAAGAGCCGGTTCAACTCGATTCATTGACATCCCTAATTGCGGATAACAATAAAATTATGCACATCAATTGTATCTTTCAACCATTCTTGCTAATGTATCTACACTTATAATTGCCCAATAATCTTAAGATTTGTTCTATCAACTATCCTTTTGGTCCAAGCTAAAAGTATATCTAAACTGTGTAGTACTTGTGAGATTCCTCTCAAATGAACAAATTATAATCTATTAATAAGGGTATCCACAAAAATGCCCATATCGTTCTTCAATTTTTACTTCACAAATTGGATGTCTACTCCTATAATCAACACGAAATTTCTTTTCCACCATCTAGGTCTTGAAACTTTTGGTTGTGCATATTTCCTTTGTCTTAAGCTAATCAAATTCAACCCTCTTGGGAACAGTAGAACTAGAGATGGTAGTGGGACAAGTTTGGGTTGGGGTAGGGCAGTGGATTACCCCTTTTTTTATATATTTACATTTTCAAAATTTCGAGTCATGTTATTATTAGAGAA
>NC_036255.1:10055306-10061304 GCF_002742605.1 Olea europaea var. sylvestris | reverse complement strand
GGCGCGATTTTTGTTTCCGATCAACCTATCAAATTTTAGCCCATTCCGACACAGTCGTGAAAAATGACGAAATTGTCCCCGGCGCGATTTCTGTTTCCTATCAACCAGTCAAATTTTAGCCCATTCCGACACAGTCGTGAAAAATGATGAAATTGCCCCCGACGCGGTTTCTGTTTCCGATCAACGAGTCAAATTTTAGCCCATTCTGACACAATCGAGAAAAATGACGAAATTGCCCCCGGCGCGATTTTTATTTCCGATCAAACTGCCAAATTTCAGAAAATTCCGACACAGTCCAGAAAAATGACGAAATTGCCCCCGGCTCGATTTTTGTTTCTTATCAACCAGTCAAATTTTAGCCAATTCCGACACGGTCGCGAAAAATGTCGAAATTACACTCGGCGCGATTTTTGCTCCCGATCAACCTATCAAATTTGAGCCCATTCTGACATAGTCGAGAAAAACGACGAAATTGCCCCCGGCGCGATTTTTGTTTCCGATCAACCCTTCAAATTTGAGCCCATTCCGACACAGTCGAGAAAAATGACGAAATTGCCCCGGCGCTATTTTTGTTCCCGATCAACATGTCAAATTTGAGCCCATTCCGACACAGTCGAGAAAAAATGACGAAATTGCCCCCGGCGCGGTTTTTGTTTCCGATCAACAAGTTAAATTTCAGCCAATTCCGACACAGTAGCGAAAAATGACGAAATTACACACGACGCGATTTTTGTTCCCGATAAACCTGTCAAATCTCGGCCAATTCCGACACAGTCGAGAAAAATGACGAAATTGCCCCCGCGCGCGATTTTTGTTTCCGATCAACCTGTCAAATTTTAGCAAATTTCGACACAGTCAAGAAAAATGACGAAATTACACCCGGCGCTATTTTTGTTCCCGATCAAGCTGTCAAATTTGAGCCCATTCCGACACAGTCGAGAAAAATGACGAAATTGCCCCCGCGCGCGATTTTTGTTTCCGATCAACCAGTCAAATTTTAGCCAATTCCGACACAGTCACGAAAAATGACGAAATTACACACGGGGCTATTTTTGTTCCCGATCAACCTGTCAAATTTGAGCCCATTCCGACACAGTCGAGAATAATGACGAAATTGCCCCCGTCGTGATTTTTGTTTCCGATCAACCAGTCAAATTTTAGCCAATTCCGACATAGTCGCGGAAAATGACGAAATTACAATCGGCGCTATTTCTGTTTCCTATCAACAAGTCAAATTTGAGCCCATTCCGACAAAGTTGCGAAAAATGACGAAATTGTCCCCGGCGCGATATTTGTTCCCGATAAACCGGTCAAATTTGGGCCCAATCCGACACAGTCGAGAAAAATGACGAAATTGCACCTGGCGCGATTTTTGTTTCCGATCAACCAGTCAAATTTTAGCCAATTCCGACACAGTCGCGAAAAATGACGAAATTACACCCGACGCTATTTTTGTTCCCGATCAACCTGTCAAATTTGAGCCCATTCCGACACAGTCGAGAAAAATGACGAAATTGCCGCCGGCACGACGTTTATTTCCAATCAAACTGACAAATTTCAGCCAATTCCGACACAGTCGAGAAAAATGACGAAATTGCCCCCGGCGCGATTTTTGTTTCCGATCAACCATTCAAATTTTAGCCAATTCTGACACATTCGCGAAAAATGACGAAATTGCACCCAGCGTGATTTTTGTTTCCTATCAACAAGTCAAATTTGAGCCCATTCCGACATAGTCGCAAAAAATGACGAAATTGCCCCCGGCGCGATTTTTCTTTCCGATCAACCAGTCAAATTTTAACCAATTCCGACGCAGTCGCCTAAAATGACGAAATTACACCAGGCGCTATTTTTGTTCCCGATCAACCCTCAAATTTGAGCCCATTCCGACACAGTCGAGAAAAATGACGAAATTGCCGCCGGCGCGATTTTTATTTCCGATCAAACTACCAAATTTCAGCCAATTCCGACACAGTCGAGAAAAATGACAAAATTGCCCCCGGCGCGGTTTTTGTTTCCGATCAACCTGTCAAATTTTAGACAATTCCGACACAGTCTTGGAAAATGATGAAATTACACCCGATGCTATTTCTGTTTCCTATCAACAAGTCAAATTTGAGCCCATTCCGACACGGTCGTGAAAAATGACGAAATTGCCCCAGGCACGATATTTGTTCCCGATAAACCTGTCAAATTTGGGCCCATTCCGACACAGTCGAGAAAAATGACGAAATTGCCCCCGGCGCGATTTTTGTTTTCGATCAACCTGTCAAATTTGAGCCCATTCCGACACAGTCGAGAAATATGACGAAATTCCCCCGGCGCGATTTTTGTTTCTGGTCAACCTGTCAAATTTTAGCCAATTCCGACACAGTCGTGAAAAATGACGAAATTGCCCCGGCACGATTTTTGTTTCCTATCAACCTGTCAAATTTGAGCCCATTCCGACACAGTCGAGAAAAATGACGAAATTGCCCCCGGCGCGATTTTTGTTTTCGATCAACCTGTCAAATTTGAGCCCATTCCGACACAGTCGAGAAAAATGACGAAATTACCCCCGACGCGATTTTTATTTCAGATCAAACTGCAAAATTTCAGCTAATTCCGACACAGTCGAGAAAAATGACGAAATTGCCCCCAGCGCGGTTCTTGTTTCCGATCAACAAGTCAAATTTCCGCCAATTCCGACAATGTCGTGAAAAATGACGAAATTACACCCGACTTGGTTTTCGTTCCCGATAAACCTCTCAAATTTTAGTCCATTCCTGCACAGTCGGGAAAAATGACGAAATTGCCCCCGGCGCGGTTTTTTGTTTCCGATCAACCTGAAAAATTTGTGCCCATTCCTACACAGTCGTGAAAAATGACGAAATTGCCCCGGCGCGATTTTTGTTTCCGATCAACCTGGCGAATTGGAACCCATTCCGACACGGTCGAGAAAAATGACGAAATTGCCCCCGGCGGGATTTTTGTTTCCGATCGACCAGTCAAATTTTAGCCAATTCCGACACAGTCGCAGAAAATAACGAAATTACACCCGGCGCTATTTTTGTTCCCGTTCAACCTGTCAATTTTGAGCCCATTCTGACACAGTCGAGAAAAATGACGATATTGCCCCCGGCGCGGTTTTTGTTTCTGATCAGCCAATCAAATTTTAGCCAATTCCGACACAGTCGCGAAAAATGACGAAGTTACACCCGGCGCAATTTTTATTTCCTATCAACAAGTCAAATTTGAGCCCATTCCGACGCAGTCGAGAGAAATGAAGAAACTGCCCCCGGCGGGCTCTTTGTTTCCGATCAACATGTCAACTTTGAGCCCATTCCGACACAGTCGCGAAAAATGACGAAATTGCCCCCGGCGCGATTTTTGTTTTCGATCAACAAGTCAAATTTCAGCCAATTTCGACACAGTCGAGGAAAATGACGAAATTGCCCCCGGCGCGATTTTTGTTTTCGATCAACAAGTCAAATTTCAGCCAATTTCGACACAGTCGAGGAAAATGACGAAATTGCCCCCGGCGCGATTTTTGTTTTCGATCAACAAGTCAAATTTCAGCCAATTTCGACACAGTCGAGGAAAATGACGAAATTGCCCCCGGCGCGATTTTTGTTTTCGATCAACAAGTCAAATTTCAGCCAATTTCGACACAGTCGAGGAAAATGACGAAATTGCCCCCGGCGCGATTTTTGTTCCCTTTCAACCTGTCAAATTTGAGCCCATTCTGACACAGTCGCGAAAAATGACTAAATTGCCCCGGCGCGATTTTTGTTTCCGATCAACCTGTCAAATTTGAGCCCATTCCGACACAGTCGAGAAAAATGAAGAAATTCCCCTCGGCGCGATTTTTATTTCAGATCAAACTGCCAAATTTCAGCCAATTCCGACACAGTTTAGAAAAATGACGAACTTGCCCTGGGCGCGATTTTTTTTTCGATCAACAAGTCAAATTTCAGCCAATTCCGACACTGTCGTGAAAAATGACGAAATTACACCCGGCGCGATTTTTGTTCTCGATAAACCTGTCAAATTTCAGCCAATTCCGACACAGTCGAGAAAAATGACGAAATCGCCCCCGGCGCGATTTTTGTTTCCGATCAACCAGTCAAATTTTAGCCAATTCCGACACAGTCGCGAAAAATGACGAAATTACACCCGGTGCTATTTTTGTTCCCGATCAATCTGTCAAATTTGAGCCCATTTCGACGCAGTCGAGAAAAATGACCAAATTGCCCCCGGCGCGATTTTTGTTTCCGATCAACCGGTCAAATTTGAGCCCATTCCGACACAGTCGAGAAAAATGACGAAATTGTCCTCGGCGCGATTTTTGTTTCCAATCAACCAGTCAAATTTTAGCCAATTTCGACACAGTCGCGGAAAATGACGAAATTACACCCGACGCTATTTTCGTTCCCGATCAACCTGTCAAATTTTAGCCAATTCCAACACAGTCGAGAGAAATGACGAAATTACCGCCGGCACGATTTTTATTTCAGATCAAACTGCCAAATTTCAGCAAATTTCGACACAGTCGAGAAAAATGACGGAATTGCCCCCGGCTCGATTTTCGTTTCTTATCAACCAGTAAAAGTTTAGCCAATTTCGACACAATCGCGAAAAATGTCTAAAATACACCCGGCGCGATTTTTATTCCCGATCAACCTGTCAAATTTGACCTGATTCCGACACAGTAGCGAAAAATGACGAAATCGCCACCTGCGCGATTTTCGTTTCCGATCAACCTGTCAAATTTTAGTCCATTCCTTCACAGTCAGGAAAAATGACGAAATTGCCCCAGGCGCGGTTTTTTTTTTCCGATCAACCTGTCAAATTTTATCCCATTCCTACACGGTCGTGAAAAATGACGAAATTGCCCCCGGCGCGGCTTTTTGTTTCCGATCAACCAGTCAAATTTCAGCTAATTCCGACACAGTCGAGAAAAATGACGAAATTGCCCCCGGCACGATTTTTGTTTCCGATCAACCAGTCAAATTTTATCCAATTCCGACACAGTGGCGAAAAATGACGAAATTTCACACGGCGCTATTTTCGTTCCCGATCAACCTGTCAAATTTGAGCCCATTCCGACACAGTCGAGAAAAAATGACGAAATTGCCCCCGGCTCGATTTTTGTTTCTTATCAACCAGTCAAATTTTAGCCAATTCGGACACAGTCGCGAAAAATGTCGAAATTACACCCGGCGCGATTTTTGTTCCCGATCAACCTGTCAAATTTGAGCCCATTCTGACATAGTCGAGAAAAACGACGAAATTGCCCCCGGCGCGATTTTTGTTTCCGATCAACCTGTCAAATTTGAGCCCATTCCGACACAGTCGAGAAAAATGACGAAATTGCCCCCGGCGCGATTTTTGTTTCCGATCAGCCTGTCAAATTTTAGCCAATTCCGACACAGTCGCGAAAAATGACGAAATTGCCCCGGAGCGATTTTTGTTTACGATCAACGTGTCAAATTTGAGCCCATTCCGACACAGTCGAGAAAAATGACGAAATAGCCCCCGGCGCGATTTTTGTTTCCGATCAACCAGTCAAATTTTAGCCAATTCCGACACAGTCGCGAAAAATGACGAAACTGCCCCGGAGCGATTTTTGTTTACGATCAACGTGTCAAATTTGAGCCCATTCCAGGACAGTCGAGAAAAATGACGAAATTGCCCCCGGCGCGATTTTTATTTCCGATCAAACTGCCAAATTTCAGCCAATTCCGACACAGTCGAGAAAAATGACGAAATTGCCTCCGGCGCGGTTTTTGCTTCCGATCAACCAGTCAAATTTTAGCCAATTCCGACACAGTCGCGGAAAATGACGCAATTACACCCGGCGCGATTTCAGTTTCCTATCAACAAGTCAAATTTGAGCCCATTCCGACACAGTCGCAAAAAATGACGAAATTGCACCCGGCGCGATATTTGTTCCCGTTAAACCTATCAAATTTGGGCCCATTCCGACACAGTCTAGAAAAATGACGAAATTGCCCCC
>NC_036255.1:10047078-10053256 GCF_002742605.1 Olea europaea var. sylvestris | reverse complement strand
CAGAATATAGGATTGCATTTTAATCAACAAAACCAAGTTCCTTTAGCCGTCCACTTAACCAGATACCCTCTTTAAATGTATCAAAAGCAGCAATGTATTCTGCTTCAGTTGAGGATAGGGCTATAATCTTTTGTAATTGAGATTTCCTACTAATTACAATACCACATAAACTGAAAAAATGAGATGAAGTTGATTTCTTATTATCCCTATTTTCAGCAAAGTCAAGATCAGTGAACCCCTTTAAAGTTACCTATTCTTTGTTCATTCTAAACATAAGACCCATATTTGATATACCCTTTAAGTTTCTTAGCAAGAATTCCAATGTTATTCTCCAGGATTACTCATAAACCTACTAAGCATGCTAATATTGAAGGCTAGATTAGGTCTAGTACACACCATTAATTACATAACAGATCCAATTACATTAACATAATCTATTTTTGGCATTCAATCAAATTCTTCATCAATTTTGGGACAAAATTCAGATGTCAATTCAAAATGGTTAGAAAGAGGCAAAGTTTCAGGTATACAATCAAACTTGTTAAATTTTTTTCAAAATTTTAACCACATAATCATGTTGGTTTAAAAATAACACGTCTTTCTCTTTATTTCTATAAATCTGTATACCAAGAATCTTTTTGGCAACCCCAAGGTCTATCATATCAAACTCAGATTTAAGTTTTTATTTGATATATTCAATTTCAGATTTATCACAACTGGCAAATAACATATCATCCACATAAAGTAATAAAGAGAACTTTTACCTCATTTACCTTAACAATACAGACATGTATCATAATTGCTTCTTTGAAAATCAAGTTTTGAAAAAAAAGTCAAATCTTTTGTACCACTACCCAGGAGCCTGTTTTAAATCATATAGTAATTTCTTTAAAAGACAAACAGTAATTTCAAGATTTTCTTTTATAAAACCAGTAGGTTGTCTCATATAAATTCTTTCTTTTAAATCACCATAAAGAAAGGCAGTTTTTACATCTAATTGATCAAATTCCCAACTAAATTGAGTAACTAAAGCAAGTATACGTCTAATAGTGGTGTATTTAACAAGAAGGAAAAAAATTTTATTATAGTCTACACATTCTTTTTTTGTAAAACCTTTGGCTACAAGTCTAGCCTTATCTCTCACATTTTTATTTTCTTTTCTCCTTCTTTTATTTTATAAATCCACTTGCAATCAATCAGTTTCTAACCTTTAGGCTTTTCAACCAATTCCCAAGTATCATTTTTAATAAGTGAACACATTTCATCTTTCATAGCTGTTATCCAATTTTTAGCATATTTACCATTTATGGCATAATCATAGGAGTTTGACTCATTTTTAAATTGTCCTTGATAGGTAAACAATGAAACAAAGTCTTCACAGTCAAATCTAGCAGGTGGTCTGATTTGCCTTCTTTCCCTATTTAATATTTATTAATGGGAAAAGTAGGTGGATCGATCTCATTATTAGTATTAGTGATTGGATCATTTTCAGCTTAAATAAAACTATCATTTTCAACAGTATCAATTTCATTTATAATTGGTGCAGGAGTTTCTCTCTCAATATGAGGAGATTCCACCTTAATTTGAACATTTTCTTTAGTCAAATTATTTTTTTCCCCCTAAGCAGGGCATAATAGATTCATTAAAGACAACATCCCTTCTAACAATTACCCTATACCCTCTTCACTTTTAACCCATAATCTGTGCCCTTTCACATTTTCACCATAACCAAAGAAAACACATTTAAATGATCTAAGTTTTAACTTTCCAATGTTATGATGGACATATGCAGCACATCCAAAAGTTTTTAGATGAGAATATTCTACATGATTTTTAGATCATACAACTTCAGGGACATCAAAATTAAGGGTACTAGTGGGAGTTATATTTACAAGATATGCAATAGTTTTTACAGCTTCACCCCAAAATAATTTAGGTAAATCTGAACTCAAAAGCATGCATTTTATCTTGTTTAACAAAGTTCTATTCTTTCTCTCAGCTATGTCATTTTGTTGAGGGGTATAAGTAACTGTCCTATGGCTTAATATGCCACGCTCTTTGCAGAAATTATTGAATTCATAATTGTACAACTCTAAACCATTATCAGTTCTCAAAATCATAATCTTATGATCAATTTGGTTTTCAATTTGTGTTTTCCAATATTTGAAAATCGAAAAAAGTCTCATCTTTAGATTTTAGAAAGAAAACCCAGATTTTTCTTGAAAATTTATCAATGATCAAAAGATAATATTTGAAACCAGATAGAGTAAACACAGATGCAGGACCCCACAAATCAACATGCAAGTACTCAAGTATTTGTTTGGATTTATGAATTCCAAATGAAAAGGGAAGCTTAACTTGTTTGCCTATCACACATTGTTTACAAGGACCAATATCACCAAGATTCTGATTTTCAAAAACTCCTTTATTTTGTAAAGCTTTTATACTTTTCTTGCCAATGTGACCAAATCTTTCATGCCATAATTTTGTAAAAGAAAAATTTTCAGTCAAAGTAGCAGTAGTCAAGCCAAGTAAGGGTCTTGATTTAAGTAAATAGAGGTCATGTCTCTTAGGGGTACTATTGACTAATGATTAACTTATTGTCACTAAGAATTTTAATGGGCCCATGACCCAGTTTATGTCAAACTCTATATCATCTAACATGCCTAGAAACACCAGATTCTTCTCTAATTCTGGAACATATCTAGTTACTTTCAAAAATAGGACATTGTCATTTTCAAGCAACAATTTAATAGTTCCTATTCCACTCACTTTGCATGTCATATTATTATCCGTTATAACTTGCCCACCGGTTGTTTTTTCAATTTCAAGAAAACAGTTATTATTAGGGCACATGAAGAAAGAACAGCCTGAATCAAAGATCCATCCATCATTCAACTTCTTTTCAACATTAACTAGGACCAACCCATCTTCAGTATTATCTTTACTGTACACTAAGGCAGCATTCACATCATCAAATTTCTTTTCTTTTAATTCTTTTTCCTTTTATAACAATCTTTAATAAAATGACTATGTTTCCCACAATAGAAATATTTCTTACTTTTAGCCTTATTTTTAGACTTACTCTTGTCACTCCATTTATATTTATTCTCATTTGAAGTCCAAGAGTGATAATTAGGTTTAATAAAACCCTTTTTCCTTGACAACAGAGTGTCCCCATTGTGATTCTCCATTAATAGTAAGTTTTGCACTACCATACATAAGCAATCTTGATGTCTCTATATTTATCTCTAATGGAGTTCAACAAGACCACAGCCTGCTGATCTTTTGAAAGTTTTTCATTGCAATTGGCCAGGTTTTTGGTCAACTTAGTAAATCTATTCAACTTGTCATCCAAATCAATTGAGGTGTTCATTTTGAAAGAAGAGAATTGTTTTAACAAATAACATTTGTTTGGGATTGTTATAGTCACATTGATTTTGAAGTTTGGTCCACAATTCAGAAGCTATTTTGGTTTCACCAATAGTTTTTATCACATTTTCAGATAAGTACGAGAAGATCTTCAAGTTTAGGTTTCTTAGCATGATTCATATCAGTATGCCAACTATCATCTAAGACCCTAACACATCTCATTTGCATTAGGATAGCTTTCATCTTTTGATATTAAAATCAATTTTTCCATCAAATTGTGCAACTTCAAATTTAACAGTAGCCATTTTATTATGCAACAAAAGATTCAAAAATATGAATCAAGATGAACACAGCACCGAAAAATCAAGCAAGTGTCAATCACATTTTACAGTAATACCCTTAATGGTACAAATTTATGCAAGTTTTAATCACAAAAAAAGCATGCAGATCAAATCAAATGAAGAACACAATATCAGATATCACATAAGTTATTTTTCAGAGATTTCTCCTTCAAGATTTTCTAGATACACACCAGTACTGGATTTATCTCAGATTCCTAACACCTCGCAGAAGCTTTTGGATAAAGATTAGTCTCCAGGGGGTTATAGTGTATGAAAAATTGAAAAGTGAACTTCACAAAATTAAAAGATCTCTCCCAGCAAGTTTTATAAGAACTCAAGAGTCCTTTAGTTCTTCTCAATAACAGTTCCAAAAATTCAAATCTGCAATAGATCAACACCTTCTTTCGAAGATCCAAGTATCTTGTTCTCAGTTCTTGCTCTGATCCCACTAAAAGGCCTAGACACACGATATTAATCACAAGATACGTTCAATCAATAACACAACAGAAATTAAAAGATTGAACACAAAAGATTTTTCGAGTGTAGCCCCAGAGGTTCGTGACCCTTTCAACACTTAATCCCCTTTCAATCAACAACCCTTTCAAGAATGGATATAGTTCGGTTGCACTAAAATGCCTTAAAACTAGCAACGAATGTTACAAATGTTAAACCAACACAAGAATACAGTATGAGGGACTTATTTTTTCACAAGAAATCAACATATCTTACTCAAATCACACAAGAATCAACATATCTCCTTCACACACTCAAAACACAAAAACCCTCTCATTCATACAGATTTTCACTCAAGAAATCACATGTATTCTAAGGCTAAAACTTCAAAAACCATTACCTCGAATGAGAAGTTCAAACTGTAGTGGTAGATCAGAAAACCCTAGCCATAGAGACGAAGAGAACTCTCTCGAACCTCTCTAAATAATGAAAAGCCAGAAGAAATGAAAATCTCTTGTCGAACAAACCGTCCAAGCAATATTTATATCACCAGGACCAATGCCTAATCCAATGGTAAGTAAAATGTCAGAAGTCATCTTTATGTGAAAATCGTCATTTTATAAAAGCCTGTTTTAGAAACGTGTTTTTAACTGAAAAATATGGGAGCACAATAGAACCATGGTTCAAGTCTCAACACAAATCATACATTTTGCATAAGAAGAATGGTGAAAAAAGGTGACTAGCCAACTTGCCCCATCCCTGCCCGCAACTCGATTAAAGGAGGACTTCAACATCTACTAGGCATCCTAAACTTAACAAACAGAAACTTCGCAAAAATAAAAACCTACTTTCAAATCTCAACTTCATAATTTTCTTTGAACATTCTTGTTTATTATTGTTGAAATATTTTGAATGATGAATGAAAAGTTAGTTACGTTTTGAAAAGTTAACTACATCAGTTTCATCAATTTGAATGCATGTTGAATGCTGTCAGTTTCATCATTTTGAATACATGTTGAATGTGTATGAAAACATCAGTTTCTTCCCATTTGAAATATGTCGGTTTCACCATGTTCATTCATCCATATTGTAACTCCCTATTCAATGTATTTATGAGCAAGTTCCTCCTATATTGGTATAAATAGAGGATCACTCTCGGCTAGAAATACAACAAAAAAAAAAACACAACAAAGAAAAAAGTTCAGTTTCCTCCTCCATTTCCAGCAGCCTCGATTTTTTTTTCCTTTTCTTTGCTAAAGTTCTTTGAGAGATAGACACAGCTAGTTCGTAGGTCGATAACGTTGTGCAGCGTGAACCGTCAATCGATTGTATTCTGGGAATCGAACACCGATTAACACCTCTTGCACCCCGGTGAGGCGGCGAATTCGATTTAAGGAAACTGTGTAAACACGGGCCTTCGGTTTTGGTTGATTTATTTTCATTCTCCAATTTTTTCCTACAAGCTTAAATCGAATTCTCATTTCGGAAAATTTTGAGAATCGGTTTTTTTTCCAGTTGATTACCGTAGTCTTTTTTTTTTTCACCTCCAGTTGTTTGTTGTTTACTTAATTTGTCCTTTAGGAAAAAAGGCTGACAATCTATCTATTTAATTATGTGCAGTAAATTTATTAGGTTTAAATCAGTAAGGTCGAAAGAAGAAAAAAAATTGGTTTACAGAAAGTTTCTTAGTTCATGCCTGCGTGGTTTTGGTTCTACAGTTAGGTGGTTCTGCATGATTTATACTTTTTTTTTTGTCTCTGCATGGATTATGTAGAATTGTCTGGTATATAATTTGCATGATTTTATCTCTTCCCTCTGCATGGTTTTCAGATATGGTGTTTTGCATGATATTAAAATCATTTAATAATGATAGTCAATGATTGCCTCATTAATGTAATGATTAATTGTTTGCATAATTTTAAAATCATCTGGTAACTATTTTCTAATTATCGGTAATAATTGCCCATTATTGCTTGATTTTTCCTTTAATATTTAAATTTCAGTCATTAGGT
>NC_036255.1:10020200-10041354 GCF_002742605.1 Olea europaea var. sylvestris | reverse complement strand
AAGAAAGCTTGGGACAAGTCGAGGCCGCCGGGGCCGAGGGATGAAGAGGATGTGCTCTTATGCATGGCCATGGTGTGTGTGAGCGTGTGTTTGTGTGTTGTGTTGTGTATATTGGTGTATTGAAGGGAGAGGGAGTAAGTTTTTATAGGTTACACATGTGAATGGAAGAGAGGGGGTGAAGTTGATTTTTATTGTTATTTTTCAATGGTCAACGTTATTCCAAGACTTGGACAAAGTTTGATATTCTAGGAGGAAGAGTTTTTGGAAAAAATAAATCAAAATTTGGCTAAAAAGTTTTTAATAATTTAGAGATGAAATTATATATGTGTAAATCTTTTATTTTAATCAAATCACCACTTAGGTAAAGTATTTATTGATATTTATTAGAAAAATTTTAACTTAAGAGGAAGATATGTGACAAAACCTACAAATGAAATTTAACTGGTCTACAGGATTGCGAGTTAAGGAATTAAATCCAAAGAGTTCTTATATTCATCGTCATGTGCCTTGTACTATTTTAATAGTAATTATCATCATTATTATTAATAATTTTTTAAAATTTATTAATTTTTCAATTGGTCAAGTTAGAATTTCAACCACACATTTTATGGTATCCATACTTTTATTAATTTTTTAATTTCAAATTGCATCAACTTTTATCGATGTTTACTAAATTTTTTTTATCAAAATATTCACCAAACAACCCTTAAATTTATTTGAAATTTTTGACATTTTATTCTAGTAGATTTGATTTTACAAATTCCAACATATTTTCTTGATTTGCAAAAGATTCAAAAGTCATACACGTGGTGTGCCGGCCAAGTCACGTTGGGAACATTCCGTAGTTCGAAAATTTCTAGTACGTCACATGGGGAACTTTCTTTGTTTTGGAAAAATCTAGGACGTTATTTTGACTCAACATTTGTTTCTCTTTTGATGAGGACACTTCTTCTAGATTTTCTTTTTCTTCTCTCTTTTAGCAAAATAGAAAAATTGGATTTCTAATTGCTTGTGTAAAATGGTGACTTAGAGGTTAAGTTTTAATAAGAGTAAATTAGTTAGCAAAACAGGGTGCTCACTGTTGAGTATCTGTTGGCCTAAAAGTAAAGGAAAAGTCTTTTGATCTACGTGACATTAATGTCTAATAAATAGATAGTCTACTTCAAATTTCATCTCTATTGTATATCCTATTGGAAAGAGAAAAAATAATTAACGGGAGAGAGAAAAATAAGAAAGAGATAGCAGAGAGAGAGAGAAATATAAATTACATGTGGTTACTCATTTCGTCTAGAAAAACAACTATTTATAGACGGTTATCTTGATAATATTTACTTTTTAGTTTTTTCTTGTTAGGTTAGCTAACATAATTACGTGAGAAGAAATTTTGTAGAATATTGCCCTTTTTAAACTTATATGGCAACATTTTTAGTAAAATCCACGTTAACATTAGATATGCTAATTAATGTGTTTTGACCGCTTATTTAGGCTCATAAATCTATTTAATATTTCATTATTTTGACATATTTTTGCTCATATTATTAGGTATATAGTGTTTATATGCTAAAACCCAAAATTTAAGATGGTTGCTGCAAAATGAAGAAACTTTTGACAAAAATGATCGAAGGATGCAAAACTAGGAACTTATGTGCATAGCATGTGAGTAAATTAGTTCACAAATTTAGATACGAAGATCTTCAATGAGAAAATAATATATCGTTGAAAAGATAATTGAAATTAGAGTACAACCCAGAAAATGGATCACAATTCAGAATTCTGGATCAAAATTTATGGGCATTTGAAATTTGGAGACCAAAATTGTAAATCTCATATGATTGGGGCCCAAGCTGCCAATTCGAAAGTTTCGGACTGCGGTCGCAGTAATGCATCTTGCCGCCTCAGCTGAAGCAATTTTGCTCTTGTTTGCTGCAAGGCGACACGGCAATGCTGACGTGGTCGCATCTAGCTAGCACATTGTGGGACTTATGAAAATTTAATGGAAGCATGCCACGGACCATATAAACCCCTATTTTAGACAAAAATTAAATTTTGATGAGGGTAACTATGACAAAACGCTTTTATCTTTCAATAATATTGTGCAAAACGTCTCTATCTTCCATTTTTTTGGCACCTTTACCTTTACCTTCACCTTTTTATTACGAAAATCATCACTTTCATCAAATTTCTTGTATAAAATGATGAATATACCGCAAATTTAAATAAACAATAAAAAAGAAGAAAAAAAGTTTAAGAATAAATTGCAATCATACTTCCAAATTTTAAAAAGTGCAAGTGAATCCAAATAAATTATTAAAAGGATAATTAGCACATAACGTACTTATCTTTCATTATTATTGTGCAAAACATCCCTACCTCTCATTTGTCACATTTTCACCCTTATTTTATATTTTATTGCGAGAATCGTTATTTTTATCCAATTTCTCAATTAAAAGCTGTAAAATGACAAATATGCATTCTTCTTTAAATAAACGAAAAAAATAAAGAATAAATTGCAACTATATTTTCAAAATTTTCAAAAAAGTACAAATAAATAATTAAAAAAGAACTTTTATATATGATGATCTTGTAAATTAATGTACATTTATATGTTCTAAATTTAATTAGAGATGCACGGCGTTGACCTTTGTAACTTGATTAATTTCAATAATTTGTTGCTCATTTTAATTTGTTTATTTTTGTAGATATTTAAAATCAAAATTAATTATGAGCATTTTGAATTAGAGCTAGTTTTAATTAAACTAAATACATACATAATTAGCCATTGTGAATTCTACACTCTATTCAATATTATAATACTTGTTCAATTTCAATCGAAAATGAATTTGCACTTTTAAGGGAAAATTACCTAAAAATGTGGAGAGTTTAATAACCACGAAAACAGCAATGAGTTTAAAATGATTGCTGTAATACATCAAACAAATAATCACTCTATATTCTGAATGCACACTTTTAAACCCTAAACCCAAACTCCAAAACAAGATGATGATCTATGTATTTCTTTAAATTTAAAATGACTCCTCATGTGTAGACTGATTTATTTTTCGATTATATATATATATATATATATATATATATATATACACACACACACACGTAAGTGTTCTTAACTAAGATTTTAATGAATTTTAAAGACTGTAAATTCTAATAAATTTTGTGAATTTAAATAAATTCTTACAAATTATATAAGAATCTCATAAAAAATGGTGAAATTTCAAAAGATTTGCTTAAATGTATTTTTAAGCTTGAAACCTACTCAGAGCTTTTAAAATCCTTCCATTAATGAAATATTTATAAATTCACTAATTATTGAGAATACCTAAATTTTAAAGAATTTCATTACAATCTCAACTGGAGACACCTAAATTTTAATAAATTTCATGAAAATTTAATAAATTCTCAATTGAAGACACCTAAATTTAGAATGACTTTTAAAATTTATCACAATCTCAATTGAGGATACCCCTTTTAATTTATTTAAGAGAGGTCACATATATTTATTTAAATCTTTCTTTGAATTACAACATGGGTGTGAATAATTTCAAAATCAGCCCCCTGATTCAGTTCTTGTAAAACTTGGTTGTTGAGGCCGAACGTGAAATTCAAAGTGTGGAAAATTCAAACTGTTTTCCTTTTCAAAATTTTCTAGTGTTTCACTCCACATTAAAAACTAACAATAACTTGTGCGTTCAAGAATTGTAATGTGACAGCCTTGGCCAAGGCCCCTCTCATCAGTCATCACCATTTATGATAATTCTACACGAATCACCTATTTCATTGAATGAAATTGTTCTGCTCCACATAGAAAAGCCTTTTGAAAGTCAGTCAAAGTCAATTTACTTTAAATGCTCTTCTAGCCATTTAAAACACTTTTAAAAAGTTATCCATATATATTCAAAAATAACTTCTTAATTTCAGAAGTAGTTTTTAACTTTTCAAAAATCTTGTCAAACGAGCTTACATCTTGTCCTTTCCGGAAGAATAAGCTCAACATACGGAATTGGGCACAAGAAGTATAGAAGATAAAATTTCATTATATAAATTTATTTTCCTTTCAAAAACTTAAATTTTTGAATAAATTCATTCAACACACATTTATCAATTCTTATCCACCCGTTTAGATGCTGCGATGAGCCAAACTTGCCACCAAGGTGCGGCGACCCGTATCCCCACCGCCCTTTTGACATCCCTATCGATAAACTAGCACCTCAATGTCATGGAGACTTGCCCTACCGGCTATTTTGTCACCCCTATACCCTTAGTATTTAAACGATTTTAAGCTAGCAATTCAATATCCTGGAGACTTAAAAATTATTCTACTCAGAGCTGACATCTATTTTCTCTTCAGATTAATCTCATCACAATGAACATGAAGAAAAATAATACAAGATTATATAAAACATTATTCCGCCTCTCATTGTCTTCTACTATATCATGCAAAACTCCTAATACAGATGTACAAAGGCCACTATATCGTTATCAAAACTCATCATGAAGGTAAAAACTATACTTAAGAACCAGATAAGCATCAAAATTTTATTTTGCTTGATATTAGAGAATGAAAAGCACATTTAAAAACAAGGTTGAATCCAAATTATTATTGTAATCACATCCCATGAGATTGTAACATATAATAGGTATCTCAGAAAACTCTGAAACTATACACGTATATGATATACATAATTTTAGATGTAATATCTTTATCAAAGGCACGGGAATAAATATTATCAACACAATGTGATGGCAGCAACTGTTGTCACACCGTATAAACCAAGCGAAGGCCGAGTTTTGAAGGCTACAGCACGAAATGGTTCCCAAATGTATTCTCTCCGCTATACGTTACATAAAGGAAACCATCTTCATCCTTCTTCTCATCATATACGGCAGACATAATGGCACCTAGAAAGGGCAAACAGCCCGAAACAGGAAATTTGTCAACATACTCCAGTAGCTTCAAATGCTCCCAAGTAACACGACTCTACAGCTAATAAGATATGGCATTTAAAGCTCACCTGTTGGAGGCAGGACGTTGTCAACGAATATGAAAATTGCTTTCTCAGCGCTCAGTTTGATCCTTTTGCGAATCACATACACGAATTGTCCTACAGTCAAGTCAGCTGGGACGAGATACCTGTAATTTTCTCATTAAGGTAACTGAAAGTGGGTTTGGTAGGACATTTCCAAAGCCTAAAGGCACTTTCTGGAGGTCAAAAATTCTTTTGTTTAAAATATTGGAGGTTTGGCTAAACTCGAAAAGTAATTTTTCAAAGAGACAATAGTTTAAAAAGCAGTTTTGGAGAAGCCCAAATTTTGAGCTTCTAATTGAGCTTTTATGAGAAGTTGTAATTACATTTAATGAAGCGTTAATATTTAAAAAATTACTTTTGATATATCCCCCCAAAAAAATAAATAAATAAATAAAACTACTTCCAACCAATTAAATAAATATAAAGTTTATACAAAAGCACTTTTATAGTTATATGGCTAAATAGTAAATTTAGTGTATGTTTGAGCCACATTATTTTAAAAGAATGTATTTTAAAATAGTA
The DNA here is from genome assembly GCF_002742605.1 of Olea europaea var. sylvestris. NCBI lineage: Eukaryota > Viridiplantae > Streptophyta > Magnoliopsida > Lamiales > Oleaceae > Olea > Olea europaea. The sequence continues at coordinate 10,035,790 of NC_036255.1, read as the reverse complement.
GATTGATGGAGAAGTGTGGTTCAAAATGAGGAAAAGTTTTGATTTTGTATGTTATATTATTTTATTAAAGAATGTGTAGTTGAAATAATGTCAAATCACTGATTAAAAATGTATTTTTTTAGAAAAATGCAGCTCAAACAGGGCCTAATATTCACAATTCTTTCTGAATTCACAACCATACAGTTAACAACTTTACAATAAAAGCTCTACACCTAAAAGTTTTACTTACAACAGTTGTGCCAAATGGACCCTAAAATAAATTTACAACTCTTAATATGTTAAATGTATTACAGTGAGCTTGGGCATTGGAGAGATGGCCTAACGACACAACCCTATTTCTACGTTTCAGAAGTTGGAGGGACAATCCCTGTTTTGTAGCTTATGATTTCACAACTAAAGGACGGAAAATCCAAAATCAAACAACTGCAGACTCCTGATTCTCACGGGCATTATGCCCTCCAAGTTTATCAACTTTACCACAAAATGTGCTTATTTTTTCGCAAGATTTCGCAGTAACTACAGAAAATACTCCTGGGGACCTCTGACTTCCTTCTGTTCACTTAACCAACGCAACCCCCCAAGCCCACTCTCCACTACCACCACTAAAACAAAAACAAATAATAAATAAAAAAGAGAAAGGAACAAGAAAGAAAAGAAAAACCTGTTAGTTCAACCTGCAAAATCTAATGAGAGTAAACTGGATTGTGTGCTTGAGAATTAATGGAGTTTAAAGTCTACAAAATACTATTACGACTCTCAGGGAAAGTCCTAAAGGCTTGTATTCAATGAGGTGATTCCCTTTGATATAATGGGTTCGATAAAGACAAAAGACCCTGAGAATTTGACCACCCAAGCTGTAACATGTCAATTACCTGGATTTTCAAAGAAGTTTCCTAGAGTGACGATGCTCTACTCCAATTATTCATGAGAATTTGAAGTATGCACGCAAGATTACAGTGGCATACGGAACTCAGCATATCTATAGCAGCTAAGAGGACTTGAAAACTACATCAAATTCACTGGATAACTTGATCAACGCAACTTCGAATTATCCTTACCTAGACTATCTAACACAATAAGTTGAATATTCAGTACAATCACTTTTCCAACTGGAGTTCAAAATTCAGTACTGTCAGTTTACGTGCTTGAAACTTTGATCTTTACCATAAAAATCTGATAGCAATTCTATAATAATAATAAAAGGTTGTTCCCGCCCCGCCCCGCCCCGCCCCTCCCCTAGAGCTTTGTGAGGGAGATAAATCGCAGGATGTGCCCCAACAAACCAAGAAACAAGAGTTGCATGTACACTAACAATTCTATAATAATAGTTCCTACAAAGCACTACCTTCTAGTTTAATAAAATATTTATTTTATATATAAATATAGTCTTCCTTCTAAACTATATAATAATAATTTTTATTTGTTGATCATATTTAATCAGTAGTAAAGCATTGTCTCCACCATTAGAATCCAATAAAAATGCTATATCATAAGAATTATCATAGAAAATATTGAGGAAATTCAAGAATGTAGAGGCTCACTTTTTCTTGTCAATATTAGGAATATCACTTCTCTCTGCCTTCTCCACAATCACCTACATGTCAGATACACAACTGTCATTAGTTTATGTGAAAATCAGATAAGGTGCTGAACAAATCGTATGTTAATTGTTATCTATAGAAAGCCATGACCATGTTAGATGACATCCATAATCTACATAATACTTAACGATTGCCAAAGCATAGAACAGGTAACAACAAATCACAAAGATGAACTATTGCAGGGAAGAGGAACTGTTAAGAAGTATGTCCAAAATCTTCGAATTTATAGTACTGTCAGCTTAAATATTTTGAAGTGGTGACAGGACAATCAGAACAGTAGATCTTTCATATCCCCTATGTCTGTCATTCTAGATTTTCGAAAACCCAATTCCAGTATATCGTCATTATGGAGAGATTTTTATTTTCTTATCAATGACATCTGAAATTTGTATTCGCGAATTATCCCTTTTGTTGAATTCAAAAACATAATAAGAGATGCATTTGTTTAAATCTTATCTTTTTCTGTGGGTTAATGAAAAGTATTCTAAGAAAAAGGTTGGGAATTGTTGATTTTTTTTTTCTTTTCCTTATTTGTTGGTAGTCAACAAACTAAGTCTTATTCCGATGAATTTGGTGTCTACTGCATGAATCCTTTTTCTGCTAATTCATTCCATCCAATATTAAATCTACCAGAAAATCCAACAAAATAAAATTCATGCCATAATTATTTGCCTCTTCTTCCAACCCATTCCACTCTTATGAACACGAGGTCTTTTTTTTCGGTTTACACACGATATACCCTAACCATAACGACCTGACCTATGTGCCCATAAGCGTTACATAACATGTACTATTCGCTTTGAAAGAACTTGAGCCCATTTTACCCCTCAAGGGGATTCGAATTTAAGACATCTATCTTATGAAAGACTTAAGTTAAATTCTTGTACCAATTGGGTAAATTCGTGTCCAAGCCATTACATTACATGTACCGTCCGTTTTAGGAGTGCATCTGTTCTCTTACCCCTCACGGCTTCCTATTGTGTTCGCCATGATTCAAACCCAATACATCTTCCTAATGATAGACTTAAGTTGAATCTTTGTACGAATTGAGGGTAAGATGGACTTAAGTTCTTCCAAAACGGACAGTACATATGATATAAAGGTGGGCAAAATGCTCAAACCCATCACCAGAAAATGTACATTTTTTGTAACGATTCGAACATTGTGCTTAAACTGTTATATTATACGTATTGTGTGACTTGAGAGAACGGTTGTCCTCTTCTCATGGTCAATTGACACCAAAATTTAAATCTCTCATAAGGCAAACTTCTTGGGTACGACTCTTAGGGAATCGTGAGGAATAATGGGCAAATGCCCTCCTAATGAGAAAAATACATTTGATATAATGCATTGGGCACAAAGTCCAGATCGTTACACTTTCAGTTTACTTGTCCTTACCTTGGTGTCACCTCCAGTTGTTACCATGTATTCATTATTAAAATGAAATATCTGATGAGATGTTCCAAATTGGAAATGTGATAATACCAATAGGATGGAGGTAGTACTTAATAAGTTGGTGCGTAACCCAACGTAATCATGAAAGTTTGTATCTCAGAAGCACCGACATGCTTCCGGCGACAACATATCGGTGTCCGATACGCCTCCGACACGTCGCCGACGCGTGTCAGAGTTGTTTGCAGCGTGTCAAAGGCTTTGGTGAGCAGCTAACTTGAAGAGATGCAATAAGAAAAATAAATGGGAGGAAGAAATGCAACCTGCGAAAGTCTGGCTCGGAAGGAAAGACAAAAGAGAGAAGATAAGAGGAAGAGACTGCTAGACTGAAAAAATGCAACCGATGGAAGTGAGTGGTCTGGGGAAGGAAAGAAAACACAGAAGGGAAGAAAAAAGAAGGAAGAGAAGAGGAAGAGGAAGAGGAGACTGCTGGGCTAAAAAAAAATCCTGAAAATGAAAAACCAAATGAAAAGTCATCCATTTACCAACGCAAATTTTAAATTGTAGTCCCACTACCTATAAATTTTGTAATCAACATGTCGGTGACGTATCGTGTCGGAAATTTTTTAAAAAATCGCGTTCCACATTGCTGAAGTGAATAATGTTATTATCATAGTTCTTTTCACAAAGGAATCATAAGCCAAACTTAGAAAATACATAGCATTCACAGGAGAGCATTGCACTAGATAACAAGGATGGTACTCATCCCACCAAATAAGAAGCCAAAGAAAGAAATGATATCCTTCCAAAGAGTAAAAGAAAATTGCGAAAGGAAGCAATGTTACCACAATCCACAAATGGGGTAAAACAGTCACTTTAATTATAAGATTCTGTATATGTTGGTTGGGCTTAGTTCATCTCAAGCTTGTCCAAATCAGTGTGAAAGTTGAACATGCAACACTTGAAGATATTTTTAAGGTCGTAATTTGTGGATTAGGCATATCAATCAATGTGGCAGAGAACTCAAGCTCAGCTATGACAATAAAAACATTCCAATTCAGCTATAAAAATAAACGCAATCAACTTTTAACAATTTTCAAGCATTTTTTAAGACAACATTATAAATTTGAATACCTAGAACCCAGATAAAGAAGGTCGTTCCACTTCTAGGTTGCCATAGTTGTAAAGGCAAGGCAAAATGCATCTCTATGATGCACCAACATGATACATGTCGGATACGCTCATACATGATTTTTCAAAAAAAAGTGCTTATACGACACGTTGACTAAATTCTGTAAAGTTTTTATATAATAAATTTAGTTATATACTTGTTATTAATTCTTCTTGTTGAAATCTTGTAAATATGAGTAACTATTTGTTATTAACTAATAATTTTGAGTTAAAAATATATAATATTTTTAATAAAAAAGAAAAAATGTTTAGAGTAGAGTGTTCGAGAAGTGTCAGTATCGACACACTTCCGACACGGACACGCTACCATAGTTGAAGCGCTTGTGATATAGAGACGCATCCTATCCAATCTAATACCAAGCTTGAACATAATAAATAGATCGATGTGCTGTTAAATTTCCTTAAACATAATCTTGAAATCATAAAACGATTTCCATTGCAGACTCGTGATGCTTTGGTTGGTCAAAGAGCCATGTTTTGAAACTTTCCTTGAAACACAACAAGATGACAAATGAAACTAAATGATACGCCTATCATGAAAAACTTAGCATCTTTTCTCAGGATCTCAAAGAGAATAGTTATGGATAAAATGAAGTTCAGAAAATGAAACAAATGAGTTCAATATAAAGTTGGATACAACTGCAGCAGCACTAAACCCCTTTCACAAGCCATCATCCATCAACCCCAAAACAATGATAATACAGAATGAAAACCAAGTGCACTTTTCAGTGGAATGGTACAATAACTATCAATGAGCTGAATAGACTGATAAAAATATAATTGAAAGAAACGAAAATTATTTTGTCTTTCCTTTCTTCAAAAGGAGACCCTGTTTTGTGTATATATCTTTTGTTTTATCATATAAGTAAAGACAAATTGAAGTATAAAATACACATATGCAAGCAGGTCTTTGAAATTAGATGGAGAACCATCCAACAGGAAATGGTTGTTCGGTGGTTATTTATGCTATGCCCGTGCATTGATTGAGAACAATTCAGTTGAAAAAATACTACAACATAGGTGCCCTAATGAATTAGAATTTCACAATAATGCCATCCATACCCTTAACAAGACTTTGTAAGCCCGGTAGAGGAAAAAATGTACATACAAACAAATTCAAAATCATCCAAAATGTTTCATCAAATATGCAATTGAAATCAACAAGGGGTAAAACTCTGTTCTCACCGGAATCCTATCTGAATATTTCTCCCTAATTCTAGCAGCCTCAGCACGCCTCTTTTCTGAATACATACAATTAAATATATATTCAGAAAATATTTAAAATAATAATATAATTGACCAGCTAAAAGTACAAACCAAGATCATGTTCTTGCTTGAATAAACTTTTCGCCATTGGACTAGAATATCACTGCTCAAAAATAAAGTCAAATACTTCAAATTAATCTCACTGCAACTGAAACCAATAAAAAATCTTAGGAAAAAAGCAGTAAGTCTGAATTCTATAAAAAGAAATTCTTTAAGATGAGCAACAAATAAGATTTTCAAATACTTATTTGATAGGGATTTTGATAATTGATTTTTTGATCGTTAGAGAGAAAATGAGTCCTATTTATGAAAGAAAAATTAAAAAATGACCGTTAAAATAGTAAAATAACGTTAAAAAATTTGATTTTAATTGACTTTTAAACCCTCCTAAACAAGCTCTAAGGAGAAAAATAATAGGAAAACTGACACATTGTTAATTAGACCCTATTTGACCCAAGTTGTTTTAAAAAGATATATTCTTAAATGACATTATTTCATTTACACATTTTTCGATAAATTAATATCACATGCAAATACAAATAAATTTCTTATTTTTTAATCAAATATTTTTCATTAATATATTATTCAAAAATGTATTCTCATTAAATCAGGTGGCCCAAGAAAGGGCTTATAGTGTGAGTACTCAACACACTAAGCCCAAATTGACAAAAAAAAAAGAAAAAAAAATGAAAAAAAAACGAATTTTTGGAAAATATATAGTTAAAAAGTAGAAAAAAATTTGAATTTATATGAATAATATTTTATTGTGAAAATGTGGTTAAAAATGAGCGAAAAAAGTTTGAAAAGAGTGATTGTTAAACAATGACTAATATTAAGTCCAATTTAGTTTGACTAAAAATCATATTTTAATAAAAATTGATAAAAGGCATTATTAAAAAGTATATAAAAGATGTGAATCTTATAAAATATTTGGTTGAAAATTAATTTAAAAATGTATGACCAAACAAGAGCCAAGGGACAGATCGAAAGGCCAAGATTAGCTAAGAATCCATTTCATCAAGAGCTCTGAATTTAACTGAACTCGATTTCTAACTAGACTTGGGCCTTGTTTGATTTCTATTTTTTCAAAATACATTTTTCTCTTTCCTCTTTTCAATTACACATTTTTCAATAAAATAATATTACACACAAATTCAAATTTTTTTCTTATTTTTTAATCACACATTTTTCATCAAATCACTATTCAAAAATATATTTTTTTTCAACCCTACTAGAAGTACAAGGACTTGCCAAGACACACACACACAGAGTGGGAGCCTATCATAATTTTTTTATTAAGTGTGGAGCCCGCCTGCAACAGTGAGGGACCTGCCAGGCCCTGTGAAATTAATCCACATCTCAAGGATTAATTCTTTTTTTTTCTAACTTCTATTAAAAAGGGCAACAAGCCATCACTGTAGATTGAACAGTAAAGTAATCACATTCTACTGTATGGCCTTTTTTTTACTCGCATCCATTTTACTGGATCTCTATCCGACCATGCCTTTTCAACTTCACGTAACCATCCCTATTTCTCCATTTACACTTGCAACTTCACCATCCCCACTAGCATAAGCTTCCTCTCTCTTTCTTACGGTGCACTTATCTGGTTTGATATTGTTTGTAGAGCTCCAACATCTCTCATTCATGTCCTAAAAAAATAAAAAAACTTTGGAACACAAAAAGTAAATTGCTATGCGTTTGGTTCGACTTCTTCTTCAGGTCTTATGAGGTGCAATTTATATTTTTATGAATATTAAGCCTTTGTTTTTCCACCATTATTTGGTTTTTTGAATCTCCATATTACATAATGCAGATATAATGTGGAATTATAGGCTTTGAAATACTCTAAACGAGAAGGCGGTTGAAGAGGTATATCAATTTAAATATCTCTTTTTACTCCCCTTTCTTCTCGAAAAAAGCTTTGATGCTTCCAATTTTCCTTTTATGTAACATGAAATAGGTTGTAGATGGTTAGTAGTATTTTCTTCGTAATTTTTTAAGGAGTTGATTTAGGTTTTGTTCCAAGTTGTATTGAAAATGCATATTTTCCTTTCGAGCAGAAGCAAGGTGAGTGAGTTTATTGGAATTCTATTTATTTGTTTTGCAGAGAGGTTTTCGAGCATTGGTCAGTCTCTCTCTCTCTCTCTCTCTCTCTCTCTCTCTCTCTCTCTCTCTCTCTCTTTATTTTTTTTTTTTATGTATTTTTTTTAGATATGTGTATCTTTTTCAAGTTTCTCAATCGTCCATGCTAGCTTCCATCTTTCTATTGATTATACATTCTTGCTCATCTCTCTATGAAAAGTTAATTTTTTCTGTTAAAATAATTATCAGTTGTGTGTGAATGTGTTTCTTGTTTAGACTTAATAATTAATTATTTTCCTGAAAAGTATTGCATTAGCGAGTTGGTAAATTGATGTTAATTTGGTGAATTCATTTTTGTTCGAATACCGAGCATTTAGTCTTGCTAATTTTATGGTTGATTCACACTTATTGTTTCATAAATGTTATATAACTTTTTTTTATCATTGATACTTTCATCTACAAGTATTCTATTGTAGATGCTAGCTATATTTATAATAAAAAATAAAAAAATAAAATATCTCCTGACTATATGGAGAGTATGCGCGAAGACTCCGCACAAATTTTGTGCAAGGGCTCCGCACATTTTGTGCGGGACTTCGCACACTCCGCACTCCACACAAAATTTGTGGAGTCTCCGTACACTTGTAATGTGAGAAGACTCCGCACAATGTGCAACCTTTTTTTACTAGAAATCATACAATTTAATATTTATCTATAATAATTGAAATTTACCTTTTACAATTTTTTAGTTTGTTATTTTATTAGCTTAAAAAGATTCATTAAAGTGAAAGATTATTATTATGATATGATATAAAATTACAACATTTAATTTTCTTTATTTTTTATACAGTAATTCATAAATTTAATATAAAATAAATTTTATATTTTTTATGTTAATTTTGTGAATTCATTTTTGTTGGAATAACAAGTATTTAGTTTTATTAATTTTATGGTTGGTTCACATTTATTGTTTTATAAATGTGATATAACTTTTTATTATCTTCATTGGTACTTTCATCTGCAAGCAGATGGTAGCCTTAAAAAAAATAAAATAAAATAATCTCCCACTGTGCGGAGACTCCACACAAAGTCTTCCCATGTGCAGGGACTCCACATACTCTACACATTTTATGCGGGACTTCGCACACTCCGCAACCCCCTTTTTTTTTTTTTTTGCTAGAAATCATGCAATCGAATAATAGTCTGTAATAATTGAAATTTGCCTTCTACAATTTTTTTTGTTTGTTATTTTATTAGCTTAAAGAAATGCATTAAAGTGAAAGATTACTATTATGATATGATATAAAATTACAACATTCAACTTTCTTTATTTTTTATATAAAATAAATTTTATATTTTTATAAAAAAACTGTAAATCTAATAAAAAAAATATAATTAAAAGAATAAATTTAACTTCAATATAATACAAAAAAAAATCTCAAAAATAAAAATGAAAGAATCATTGCAATGCTAAACAACAAAAGAATCTAAACATAATAATAATAACGAGACAAAGAAAAAAAAAGTAAGTGAAAGAAAACTAACCCGTGAAAAAGAAAAAGAAAAAGAAAAAGAAATAATGTTGTCAAATAATCGCAACAAAAGGAAACTGTCAAAATCTAACAAAAAATATTGTTTAAATTAGCAAATTCGAAAAACAGTTGAAAAAGAGCTTGAATTTGAAATAAATGAATAGTGAAACGTATTATTGATTGCATTATATATACTTTACCACTGAAATGTAAAAACTTTTGCAGTGATTTTTGGCTTTTTCAAAAAACACTCACACGATTGTTACAATTATTTACCATTTCATCTAATTTTTCAGCAAATTAAGAGTATAGATTTATTGTTTGGTGTTGAAATTTTTTTAAATAATCATAATAAATCTTCTTGTTACACTAATAAAATCACAATAATTTTTTTTTTTACAAATAACATAAAAAAAGTAAAATCAATTTTATATCAACAGAAAAACACATTTAACCACTATTCTCAAAGGTAGTTTTATTTAATTTAAGTTTTACTTAGGTTGGAAGTTTGATGCTTATCTATTAATAAAAATATATCTACTTAACTAAATTATATTTGTTATGTTTAATAACTTCTAATTGAAAACTTGAATGTATGAAACCATTTGATGATTTTTCGATATTTGAAACTTTCAATTCTACATATTTAACGCTTTCATGTGTATATATAATCAGTTAATATAATAATATTATGATTAATGAAATTCTGTCTATAATTTTCTTTTATCCAATTTCATCAACTACGCGTTATTTTCTATACTATAGACATTGTCTCCCGGAAAAAGTCATTAAAGAAAGTAAGTTTATAGGATATAAATATTGTTGTTTTTAGAGTTTGAAATTACTCCTTCAAAAACAATTCGACAGAATCACCTGAATGTAAGAAATGATCAACAGGATCCAAAATGTAATTCGAGCCCACCAACTTCACGATATTTTCTTAAAACGAATTTGCTACCTTCAATGGTGCTAAAGGCGTCCAGCAATCATTTCCCATGATAGAACGAATTTTCTTCTCCTACAGAAGCAGCACAGCAATTTGCAGGAGTTCCAACGAACTCAACGAAGTGTATTTGACTTCAAAACAATATCAGAACGAGAGAAAGGAGGATAAGATTCAAAGCACAGAAAGTTTGCAATGAAAATGATGTAATTTTTTTAGCAGTGGGGCATGCTATTTATAGACTTGTTTGTGGTCATTCGAACACTCTCCAAAACAGTCGTCACTGTTCAGATAGCCTCCAAAACTCCAACAGACATGTTAGCTCAAAACTGCGCCTATTAAGTTGCTTAACAGTTGATGGTTTAACAGTCGACTGTTTGGTCAGTTAACAATCGACTGTTTAACAGACCATCCAAAAAAATTACCCGGAAAAGGCCATCCAAAAAAATAAATTTTATTAAGTACCCAAGAATTAGATTGTATACAATTTGGTCCAAAAATTCAAATAAATTTTTTTCAAAAAATTAATATAGTGCAAGGACGCACTCACACCAAACCGGATTCGGACACGTGCTCGTGCTGTGCCGAGCCGGCCGATCGGACGGACGATGGCGACGCGTGCATGTGGGCTTATGACCGAACCCGATAGGATATAGGTCTCCCCCTTTTCAAATACTATTGGTACCTTTTGGTTCCCAAATCCAATTCCCAAACTTACACCATATAAACCACATCAAAGTTTCATAACTTTCCTATGTTGGATAAGTGTTTGAGCAAATCAAATTCTTCACTAATTCATAGTTTCAAGTGGGTTACTTTGACATTAAATATTTCATTCAATTCTAAATGGTTTTCGATAAATAAATAAACCACGTTCATCACCTTGCGGAGTAGAGCGTGAATATGTTAGGTCCCGTATTAATTAAGATATGGGTCCCACTGAAATTTGGGCTCAAAGTTGACCCATTTCATAACCATTTTTCCAACAATCCCCCACATGAACGAAATATGTTGGCCTTTTCCAAACAATAACATCTGATATGTTTTTCAAAGTAAAAATTGAAGAAAACTGCATCGAGATAAGTAGTCAATGACTTTGAACTTTCCCTAGTAAAATATATCGAATTTCCTTAGCCAATCAGTAGCAAGTTGCTTACCACGTTCATCACCTTGCGGAGTAGAGCGTGAATATGTTAGGTCCCGTATTAATTAAGATATGGGTCCCACTGAAATTTGGGCTCAAAGTTGACCCATTTCATAACCATTTTTCCAACAATCCCCCACATGAACGAAATATGTTGGCCTTTTCCAAACAATAACATCTGATATGTTTTTCAAAGTAAAAATTGAAGAAAACTGCATCGAGATAAGTAGTCAATGACTTTGAACTTTCCCTAGTAAAATATATCGAATTTCCTTAGCCAATCAGTAGCAAGTTGCTTTGAACAATCAGCCGTTCATGGAAACCTAAACAATAGAAGTCACACAGTTCTCTTCGAACACAGTTGGTTTTCACGTTTGTGTCCATTTTGGCATTGGACACCTCCTGGTTCATGAGTGATTTTTAGAGAATTCATCTTCACCTAATTCTCTTATAAGCAACCCCTTTTTCACTCACATAGGTGATTTCCATAAAGAGTATTCTACTATACTCCACTTGAACGAATCAAGATATAGAAATCATTAAAAGCGTATCTTCACCTATTTTGCGGCAGGTAGACACTGGCTCATCATAGGAATGGGTAGGAGTAAAAATCTTCCCATTGCATACTAAATTTTTCACAGTTCGATTGTCCTATTGAACCTAGATCTTAGGATCTCCAGTCAACTAGGTTGGGTTGCCATCATGAAAACTTTTGGTTATTTTATTAGTTTTAATCACATCCCCTTCGATAAACTTTCGACTTGCTCTCTTATTAAACTTTTAGTTAGGAGATCCGCAATATTCTCTTTTGATTTCACATACTCTATAGAGATAATGCCAGTAGAGAGCAATTGTTTAACAGTATTGTGTCTACGATGTATATGTCAAGATTTACCGTTATACATTTCATTTTGTGCCCTACCAATTGCTGATTGACTATCGCAATGGATACATATAGCAGGCACAGGTTTTGTCCAACATGGAATATCTTCTAGAAAGTTTCGTAGTCATTCGACTTCTTCTCCAACTTTGTCTAATGCAATGAATTCAGATTCCATTGTTGATCTAACTATACATGTCTATTTTGAAGATTTCCATGATACTGAGCACCTCCAAGTGTAAAGACATATCCACTTGTTGATTTGGAGTCTTTAGTATCTGATATCCAATTTGCATCACAGTATCCTTCAAGTACTGCTGGATATCTCGAATAGTGCAATCCAAAATTTTGGGTATATTTTAAATATCCTAAAACTCTAACAATAGCCTTCCAATGATTAGTGTTTGGATTACTCGTATTTCGACTTAGCCTACTAATTGAATAGGCAATATTAGGTCAAGTGCAATTCATGACATACATTAAACTGCCAATAATACGAGAGTATTCCAATTGAGACTTACTATCACCAGTATTGGAAACAAGATACATACTAACATCCATTGGTGTTTTCATAGAAATAATATCATATTTCTTGAATTTATCAAGAATCTTCTCAATGTAGTGTGATTGAGATAATATGAGACCATCAGATATTCTAGAAATTTTAATTCCTAATATAACATCGGCCACACCTAAATCCTTCATTTCAAATTTACTTGTTAGCATCCTTTTTGTAGTTTGAATTATGGTATCATTGTTACCCATAATTAACATGTCATCTGCATATAAACATATCATGACATATCCATTTGGAGTGTTCTTGACATAAACACATTTGTCACACTTATTAATTTTGAAACTATTTGTTATCATAACCGTATCAAATTTTTCATGTCATTTCTTAGGAGCTTGCTTTAATCCATATAGTGATTTAACAAGTCGACACATTTTCTTTTTTTGTCCTGAGGCCACAAATCCTTCAGGTTGCTCCATAGAAATTTCTTCATCTAATTCTCCATTCAAAAAAGCCGTTTTAACGTCCATTTGATGTATATCCAAACCATTCAATGCTACTCTTGTAATAAGCATACGTATGGAAGTGATTCTTGTCACAGGAGAATAGGTATCGAAATAATCAAGACCTTCTTTTTGCTTATAGCCTTTAGCGACAAGTCTTGCTTTATATTTGTCAATTGATCCATCTGCTTTCATTTTCCTTTTGAAAATCCATTTACATCCCAAAGGCTTATTATCGGGAGGGAGGTCTACTAATTCCCAAGTATGATTTTGTAGTATGGATTCAATTTCACTATGAACAACTTCTTTCCAATATGAAGCTTCGTTGACGACATGGCCTCTTTAAAACTTTGAGGTTCATTTTCTAACAAGTATGTTAGAAAGTCAGGCCCAAAAGAGGTTGACGTCCTAGCCCTCTTACTTCATCTAGGTTGTTCATTTATAAATTCTTGATCTATAGTCTCTTCATTTTCACGAGATCTCTTTTGTGAATTTGATTCATTTTACATGTTATAAGGAAAAATATTTTTGAAAAATGTAACATCCCTTGATTCAATAATCGTATTAACATGCATATCGGGTATTTCAGACTTATATACCATAAATCTGTACACATTACTATGGTAGGCATAACCAATGAATACACAGCCAATGATTTTTAGGTGCCATCTTAACTCTTTTAGGTTTAGGAACTACTCCCTTAGCCAAACATCCCCATACCTTCAAATATTTATAATTAAGTTTGTGACTTTTCCATTCTTCATAAGGTATCTTATGCGTTTTTTGATGTGGTAGTTTGTTAAGAATATCGTTGGCAGAAAGTAAGGCCTCCCCCCACAAGTTCTACGGTAATCCAGAACTTATTAACATAGCATTCATCATCTCCTTCAATGTTCGATTCTTGCGTTCAGCAATACCATTAGATTGAGGAGAATAAGGCGCGATAGTTTGATGAATAATTCTGTGTTCCGAACAGAATTTCTCAAATGGTAAATCATATTTACCACCTCTATCACTTCTTATGGCCTTAATCTTTTTACTAAGTTAATTTTCAACTTCTAACTTGTAGTGTTTAAACACTTCAATTGCTTCATATTTGCTTTTGAGCAAATACACATAGGAATATCGAGTACAATCATCGATAAAAGTGATAAAGTACTTATAACCTCCCCTACTTTGTACAAATTTTAAATCACATATATCAGTGTGAATTAAATTTAGGGGTTCGGTACTTCTTTCAACAGAGCGAAAGGGTAAATGTGACATTTTGGCTTCTACACATATATCGTATTTGTGATTAGGATTTAAATCACACTTTGGTAATAAATCTAATTTGATTAGTTTACGCAAAGTGTTATAATTTGTATGTCCTAATCGTTCATGCCAAATGTTAAATGACTCAAACAAGTAAGAAGAAAATGTATTCTTATTCATAATTGGAAGTACAACAGTCATTACATTCAACTTAAAAGGCCCCTCATTTAGGTAACCCTTTCCTACAAACATTTCATTCTTTGAGAGTACAAATTTGTCTGAGACAAATACTAGCTTAAATCCGTTCTTACTTAGTAGAGAACCAGATACAAAGTTTTTCCTAATATCGGGCACATGAAGAACGCCATTCAAAGTGAGCTCTTTTCCACTTATCATTTTCAGCACTATCTTCCCATGTCCTTCTACCTTGGAAGATGATGAGTTTCCCATGTAGAGATGTTCATCATGATCCATCGCTTTGTAGGTAGAGAACATCCCGCGGTTTGAGCATATGTGACGAGTAGCTCCAGTATCCACCTACCACTCCTTAGTATTTCCAGCTAAGTTGCATTCAGAGACGACTGCAAAAAGATTCATGTCTTGTACGTTATCAGTGAGGTTCTCATGTTCTGTTACATTGGCCTGGTAAGTTTTTCCCTTCACATTCTTTGGCTTTCGACAATCCTTGGATCGATGTCCTGCCTTGCCACAATTGTAATAGTTGCCTTTAAACTTTTTAGCAATTTTTGAAAAACCAGTTTGTCCTTCACCATTGTGCTTCCTCTTTTTGCTAGTCTTGAAGCCTCATTCTACAATGTTGGCTTTTGATTCCATCGAATGAGATGCACCATTCCTTTTTTCAATTTTACGATTGTTTTCTTCTATTCTCAATCGGACAATGATATCTTCAAGTTTCATTTCCTTCCACTTGTGTCTTAGGTAATTCTTGAAATCCTTCCATGAAGGCGGTAATTTCTCAATCAGTGCAGCGACTTGAAATGATTAACTTATTTTCATTCCTTTGGCACGAATGTCGCTAAGTATGATTTGAAATTCTTGAACTTGGCATATGACAGTTTTGCTGTCAACCATTTTATTGTCCAAAAATCGACCGACAATAAATTTCTTCGTGCCGGCATCTTCAGTTTTATACTTGGTGTCCAAAGATTCTCATAATTCTTTTGCGGACTTCATATTACAGTACACATTATATAATGTGTTGTCCAATCCATTGAGTACATAATTTCTGCACAGAAAATCAGAATGCTTCCATGCATCAACCGCA
>NC_036255.1:9986310-10017890 GCF_002742605.1 Olea europaea var. sylvestris | reverse complement strand
AAAAAAAAAAGAAAAAAAAAAGAGAAAGAAATTCCATATTACAAACCTTGTTCAGTGCCAATCTTGATGATTTTATTGGTATGATGATAAGAGCAGTACAAATTTCAATTTTCAATGCTTGGCATAGTATAAATGTTAACAGTAGCAATGTAACGTTCCAAATTTGAAAATATATTTTACTTATTTATTAAATTTCATTAATATTTTATGTGTTTATTAAATTTTATTATCTAAAATTTTGAACAATAAAATAATGCTTTTCAGACCTTTTGATTTTCATTCTAAACATGAATTTCAAATCATTTAACATCATCGTATAGTTGTACACCAAATAGGTATTTAACTTCTAAATCCCTAAATTAATTTCATTTACATAAAATTAAAACAATGTAGCTTAGAATTTGATATAAAATGTTAACTTAAAATGGAGTGCAATACCGTCAAAATGAAACATCATAAAATGTAGTGAAAAACCTTGAAAATCAATTGTAACCTTTTTCGGATTTCCATAGTGATAGATCCACTGAATTATGGTTAGGCATCCAAACTCACTGTCTGGAAGTAAGCATCAACCTCCTATATATGCATGTTACACCTAAAATAGAAGATTAGACGAATAAATGCTCAACAAGTAACAATACACGTGATCAGTACATGATTTATAATATTTTTCTCATTATGATATCATTCTTGTAGTTCACGTCTCTCCTTAATATTTCAACTTATATGTCCGGAACGCATTCAGGCATATCATATGAGTTCAAATATCAAAATGGCCAACATGCAAACCTTTCAATTCTTGTGGGTCTGTCGTAGTCCATCGAGACTCGAGAAATCATAGTTGCATCCCTAGCAGCAATTTTTTCCTGAATTACATAGAGACATGGCCGACCTTTTGGTGAGTTTGGACAAACCACATGTACGCGGGCATCAGCTTGACTTGAGACTGACACTTGCTCAAGTTCGCGTTTGATTTCAAATAAATATCAACTTTTTATAATAGAAAATAAAATTATTTGAAGTATAACCATTTTCCCTTTTCATTTTTTCTCTGCAAGCTTGAAGAAAAAATTAAATTCTATTTGCCCTAAGAATTTTTTTTTTTAAGTACAGGGAATCTTTCACAGGTTCCTTACAGAAGCTGCTGTGGCACAATCCTGTCTATCATTTTTTTTTTCATTTTTTTCATCTATCAATGCTATTTCTACACGTGTTATCTGTGAAAAATCCTGTGAAGAATCCCAGTACGTGTAGCAGAATTCTTGTCCTAAAGCCAATAAAATAATATTCAACAAATCAACCAACATGGCAATATCCCATGACTATATCATGGACATCTTTACTTTGATCATTCTTCATGTGGACTTTTGAAGCAAATGGACCACAACTAACCCCAAAGAGTATATGCTATGCTGGTGTCTCTTCGCCCAAATTGTGCATCTTCTCACTTAGGACGGCAAAAATCTCCCCGGCGCACCCTGCGTTGCCCATCTAGAATATGTTTCAATTCTTATTTTTATTTTATTTATATTTCAAATTAAAATCTTAATTAGAAAGTAACAAATAATTTTAAAGATATATAAATAAGCAAATAGGATGAACATTTTCATTTTTTAATCCGTTTTGCTGCCATCGCTATTTTCACTAAAATGTCATTTGACACAAAAAAAAATTGTCTTGTTAATCCTACCATTCCATATCAAGCACTATACTCTACTTCCAAAACCTTTCATCTAGTTAATCCTACATTTTCATCCCAAACATCGTGCTCCATAAAATTGTAGACTGTAAGTGCACGAGTACATTCAAGTAATAAAGTGAACTTGTGAACTCAAATTATCGATTCCCTGAGAAATATTTCTTTTAATTATACAATAGTTGACTTGATTTTAACGATTAAACACGCAATTTGATTTTTAGTTGGAAAGTGAAAAATAATATGATGTTATAGTGTGTAATTAAAATAGCAATTGTGAAAGTGATGAAAATTTTTGGATTATAAACGAGTTGAGATTCATGATTTCACTTAACCGCCATTCCATTGATATCTCAATAAGCCGAAAATGCAAATTATATAATTAAAATGTTAGACCCGATTTCCCAATTTCAGTCTATTAAATCTCTCTCGAATGAAATTAACTCTAACCGATTATTTTGATATATTATATCTCTATATCGATTTAAGTCCAAACAATCTCATTATATCTTGGTGGAAATAACCACATGGATTACTTAGGGTTAGAAGTATATATTATCTAATGTAACAACCTAGGGTGTTAATTATTTTGGTCTAAAATGTGCCCCCGGGGCATAGCTTAGTGGTGCAAAGGATGGGAGTGAGGTTATCTCACGTCTTGCTGGCAGTCGCAGTGTGGCGGTTCGATTCCCGAAACATGGAATTGGACTTCTTGTAGGCACAGTGTACAGGCAGCTCTTGTTTCCTGGTCTGCTAGGGCACATCCCGCGATTTACCTTCCTCACAAAGCTCTAGGGGTGGAGTGGTGGGGGCCTTCAAGTTTGGAATTCAACCTTTATTTTGGTCTAAAATGCAACAATCTATCAATAATTGCACAAATCACCTGACCTAATCATCTATTGGCCACATATATGATAGGAATTAAGAACAATAATAAATGCACAGGAACAATTCCAATTTTAACATTAAAAATGGCAAACATTGATATTAACAAAATTAAGTCAAGCTTCCTTATTCAAAAAAAGGTTGAACCCCAACTTTAAGGGTCCCCACCGCCCCTGCCTTGGAGCATCATGAAGGAGGTAAATCGCAAGTTATGCCTCTAACGGTACAGGGTGGAAGGCTGCTTGTATACTTGCACTTACCCAAAAGTCAAATCCATATTTCATGACTCGAACCCTTGACGAGGCAGCCTCAAGCAAAGTTGGATTTCTCCATCCTCCCCTTTTACCACTTGGAGATGTGCCCTGAGGGCCAAGCTTCCTTATTCATCCCAACATCAAAAGATTTAATTCATTATACAAAAGTGGTACAAAAATTTACAAAATTTGGAAGAAAGCATTACACAAAATCAAGTGCATTACACAAATTCAAGAAGAAATATAAGAAAATATATAACCCGCTCCTTAGTTGGGTTCTTAAAGACTGCACAAGCTTGGTCTTGATTTTCCTCAAATTTTCATCCACTTTGCTTGATTTTCTTCTTCTTGCCTTGCCTTTTTTTAAGGGTTTGAATTTGCGGAATGGATGGATTCCCAAAAGCCCAATTTTTTATCTGTTAAAACCCTAAAAAATGAACCCAAAATTTGCAGCAAAAGTCCCAAAATTTTTAAAAAAACTAAGAAGGCCCATGTAGAAGCCGACGTGCGTGCCATGAGAGTATTTTACTCTGTCAAACAACTTCACAATCGTGCACATTTCAACATGAGCCCCGTTAACGGGCTCCATCTATTCTTTTCTTGCAATTTCGTCCTCAAACAAATTGCACACTATGTCCTCCAACTTTAATTTTCTTCATTTTGGTCCTTGAATGTTTTGTTTCTTTCAATTAGGTTCTTCAAAAATTGCATCCAAGGTCTTTCAACTTTTGAAGTTTTGCATTTTGATCCCCAAATTCACTTTTTGCATGCTTTGGCATTTTCTTCTTACATTTTGTTTTATCTCTTTTAATTGGAGATTTTCAACCTATAAAAGCAAATATTATCTGCTTGTAAGTAGAATTTCATCCATTCAATCAATAATAAACTCATTTTAAGTGTCCAATAAGTCTGTAAAAATAGTTCTCGCTCTTCTCAAGCAAGATTATCTACAAACACAATCAAATAACACATGGTAAAAATTAACGATGTTATCCATGAGTGTAAAATTTTGTAATCAATTCATAAATGTGTTCCCAAATCATACCACCAAACACAATTTAAGTGTATCCAATGTTTGATCGGTGTGTGTACATAGTCACTTTCAATCATCATCTAAATTAAGAAAAAATTGTAAAGAAGGAACATAATTTTCAAATTGGTTCCAACTCGACCCTTAATGATCATTTCTTTCCTTTTCCACTCATGAGATTCATATTCCTAAATTAAATATTTAACTTCTTTCCGAGGTGTAGATCTAAAGGTTGTTTTCAAACCACTCTTTCATTTTCCTGCTCTAATTCGGTTGGGTTTAATCAGCAATATCAACATCTAATCATATGATGACTCTCTGCTAATTGAATGCTTAGACTTTTAAGCTTGTACTAGGTAATTCAAACTACTAGTTATCTGAACTCAAAATTCAATTGCAAATGCACAAATTTCTTGTAAAATATATCAAATAAAGCTTATGATTGATCTTCCATTTTAAGTTTTCTTTTTGACTTTTGTAGCGAGTTTTAAATCAATAACTCTTCAATTTTTTTAGAATAAAGGGTGTCGTATTTCGAGATTCCCCACAAACTTAATAATTCGAGTTAAAAAGGCCACGAAGGCATAAGATTCTATAAATGCAATGTCCTTTTTTAAATTAAAACAAAAATGCATGGGACTTGGATCCCTAGCATATGGTCATTATCTAGCTTAAAAACTTGTTAACAAAAGACACTCCACACACATATGATCACATGCATAGAATCAACACATTTTTAGATAATATCCTTCACCAGCTTGATCACCTCCAAACTTATCTCGTAATAGGGTAAGGTAATAGAGAAGAAAATGTAGGTGTCTACTAATTCAACAATCCTTTTCCATCAATTAATAATTTTCACATCTAGATAATAATTGATCAAGACTTTGTGCTTAGAATAACTTAGGATCTCACATAGACAAGCAAAGTTTCAAAAGTAAAATTAAGCACAAATAGCATATTTGGTCATAACTTATGAATTAATAACAATTTTAAACATTAAACCACCTTAAGCCGACTAGGCTATCTAACATGTCAAAACAAAATCACCTCAAAATAAGTACAATAAACCATTACCCCCAAACTTGACTTACACATTGGTCTCAATGTTAAAAGGAATAATGAAGAGGATTGACAAATCAGCTTTCAAAATTGGATGTTTATTGAAGGATACTTGTGAGGAACTTTTTGTACACAATTTACCTTCAAACTTGTTGAAAATCATGGGCGGCTAGGACTTCAAAAATTTTGACCTACAAAAAATGGTGTCTACTAAAAAATGTGATAATGAAAGTATTAATCACAAGTAAGTTTCAAAATCAAAAAAATAAGGGTAAGAAAATTGGATTACCTCCTAATAAGTGCTTGTTTTAAAATCTTTAGCTCGATTTTGAAATGTGATCACTCCGAGTTGGCAAGAATAATGGATTACTTCTCTTTCAAAATATTACCTCCCAAGTATGATTTTAGTCCTTATCCATTAACCTTAAAGCTCCCCTTTTTTATGAGAAAGCTCAACCGCTCCATGTGAAAAAAATTTAGCAATGGTGAAAGGTCTCAACCACATGGTGCAGAGTTTTTCGAGGGAGTAATCGGACTGGAGAATTATAAAGAAGAACTTATTTCCCTACAAAAACTCTCACTTCATAGTGTATTTGTCATGCCACTTTTTTTCCTTTTCTTTGTAAATTCGAGCATTTTTATAGGAATCAAGGCAGAGTTCATCAAAGTTCATTCAATTGAAGCAATTTTTTTTTACTAGCCAATTTTTCACATCAAAATTTAAAACCTTCATCACCCAATAAGCCTAATGCTCAAGTTCAATTGGGGGATGGCAAGTTTTCCAAACAAGAGAAAGTAAAGAGACATACCAATGAGAATTTTGAAGATGGTGCGATGGGCTCATAATACATTATCCAATTTCTCGGATCAATATTTTCTAGAGGTACTCACTGTCAACTCAAGTATCCTCTTCAACTCCCAATTCAAAAATTCTACTTAACTACTAGTTTGGGAATAATAGAGGATAGCCACCTGATACTTCACTTCATATTTGGTCAATAATGAGTCGAAGAGACGATCGATCTTACTTGAGACAAGTATAAGGGCATCCTTAAACAATGTTGGCCAATAGAAACATCAATTGCACTTGTTTGTTAAATTTGTACACTGCAAGTGTACAGGTACCGAGGTACGTTCAAGTAATAAAGCGAACTTGTGAGTTTGAGCTATCAATCCCTTGAATTTTTATTTTTAATTATACAATAGTTGACTTGAATTTAACGATTAGACACACTATCTGATTTTTAGTTTGAAAGTGAAAAATAAAATGATTTTAAAGTGTAATTAAAATAGAAATCATGAAAGTGATCGAAACTTTTAGATTATAAACGAGTTGGAATCCATGATTTCACTTTATCGTTGTTTCATTAATACCTCGATAAGCTGTAAACACAAATTACCTAATTACAATGTTAGACTAAATTTTTCAATTTTGGCTAATTATGCCTTTCCAACGAAATTAATCTTAATTAATTTGTTTAACCTATTATATCTCTATGTCGATTGAAATTCAAACAATCATATTGAATTTGTATGTAAAGAACTCAATTGGTCACCTAGGATTATGAGTATATCTTTATTTTCTACAACAACTTAGGGCATTAATTATTTTGATCTAAAATGCACAACAATCTCACAATAATTGCATAAATCACCTATCACAATCATTTATTGGCCACATACAGAATAGGAATGGAAGTAATTTTAACATTAAGTGGCAAACATTGATATTAATGAAACTAAGTCAAGCTTCCTCATTCATTCGAACGTCAAAAGATTTAGTTCATTATACAAAAGTGACACAAAATATAAAATTTTGAAGAAAACATTACACAATCGAGAAAAAATTCAAGAAAAAAAATACAAGACGAGATATAACCAGTCCATTGGTCGAGTTCTTGAAGATTGCACAAGTTTGGTCTTGATTTTCCTCAACTTTGCTTGATTTTCGTTCCCTCGCCCTTTTTTTCTATTGTTTGAATGTCTGAAATGAATGGATTCCCAAAAACCCAATTTTATCTTTTAAAGTCCTCAAAAATAAACCTAAAAAATTGCAGCAAATGATGTGAACCCACATAACAATTGTAGCAATGAAAATCCACGACAGATTAGATCAAAGCCAAGAAAGAGAAATATTACGGTTTAAAAAGCTCGACCCAATAAATTAATGAATCAAATAACCGAAACAATCACCAACAGTATCTTGACTCCATGATCACAAAATTTATGAACCTTATTTGAATTGTTGAACGCCATGAGAATTTAATTATTGATAAGTTCGGAATTAGTTCGATGAAGAAGCCTTGAAAATGATATGTCTTTCAATAAATCTCTCAAATTTTGTATTTTTACAATGAAAAAAATGAGTTTTATTTATAGGAATCTATGAAAACCTAATTAAAAACAGAATTAAGACTTAAGATATCAAAAATATACCATAAAAAGAGTTTTAAATAAAAAGAAATCTAGGAAAATTTTGGAAAAACACGTCCTAACTTTTTCACTATGCTATCGTATAGGCTTTTGACATGCGGTCGCATAGACCATTCAACAACTCTTATCTTGGTTCCGATATGGCACATGCGGCCCATGTATGGTTATTGCATAGGCCTTCGATTCAGGCCCCTTATTCTTCCATGATCAAAATGAAACTTGTCATTTTTCTTGTTGTGATTGATGTTATATCTACTGTAAATTGAACAAGTAATCCTGAGGCTTCCTTGATCTTCTTTACTCGTGATCTAACCATTGGTCCTTCCTCCACAATCAATAGGTTCTTGTCCTTGCTAACTCTCGTACAATAATTTTCATCAGCAAAAGCCCTAGAATTTTTAAAAAACTAAAAAGGTCTCGAGTAGAAGTCAAGGCGCGTCCCGCGAGAGTATTTTACTCTTTGTCAAACAATTGCATAGCCACGCAAACGGGGGCTTCATCTATTATTTTCTTACAATTTCGTCTTCGAGTTTTATTTTCTTCATTTTGATCCTTGAATTTTGTATTTTCTTTCAATTATGCCTTGTAAAAATTTCATTCAAGTTCCTTCAACTTTTAGACCCATGCACTTTGGTCCCCAAATTCACTTTTTGTATGCTTTTGGTCATTTTCTTCTTCCTTTTGATTTGTTCTTTGTCGATTGGGAATTTTTAACCTATAAAAGAAAATATTACTCGATTGTAAGTAGAATTTCGTCCATCTAATCAATAGTAAACTCATTTGAAGTGTTGAATAAGCGTATAAAAACACACTTTTCACAGCATATATAGGAATGCCAAAGGGCTTAGTCCCGTGGACCAACACTACTAAAAAATAGCTTTTCACCTACGGAAAATTACCAATGGATTACATCCGTTGGTGATTAGAAACGAATTATCTGTTGGTAAAAGTAATTCACTTTTAGCTACGATAATTAGCAACGAATTTTTCGTTGGTAAAGATGATATCTCTTTACCAACCGATATTTCGTGTCTAATGTAATCGTTTAACATTTGGATCTTCCTCCAACGGATATTCCGTAGGTGATGTACCAAATATTACCAACGAATTATCCGTTGGTAAAAGTAATTCACTTTTAGCTACAATAATCAGCAATGGATTTTTCATTGGTAAAGATGATATCTCTTTATCAACGGATATTTCGTGCCTAATATAACCGTTTAACATTTTGATCTTTTACCTACGGATATTCTGTTGGTAATTAGAAACGGATTATCCGTTAGTAAAAATGATATCTCTTTACCAACGGATATTCCGTGCCTAATATAACCGTTTAACATTTTGATCTTTCAACAATGGATATTCCGTTGGTAAAAATAATTCACTTATCCCACATCGGAAGTTTACAACAATATCTTTGTAGTTGCCCTCTATAAATTTGTGGTCCAATAAGGAGTTAAACAATATTTTGGTATTTCAATTTAATTGGCTAAAAATAAAAAACATATATATTATAATTATTAAATAAATAATAATAATAATAATAATAAATAAATAAATAACTTTTTTACTATACGGTTATTTACAATATTTATTTTTACCAATAGTAATAGTAGACATTTACCAACGGAAAGTCGGTTTGTATTGGTTAAGACTTTTACTAACGAAAATTCTGTTGGTAAAAGAGTCACACTTTACCAACAGAAAATCCGTTAGTAAAATGTTTACTCTTTACCTACGGCATGATCCGTTGGTAACTATCAACGACTCTCAAATTACCAATGGATTTGTGGTTGCAAATATTTCGTTGGTGAAAATTATTAGCAACGGATATTGAGACTTTAGGAACGAAAAATCCGTGCCTGAAACTCTGTTTTTTTAGTAGTGCAAGCCCTATGATGGAAGGGCCTTGCAAGGCAAATGGGCGTCAACTTGTACACTGAAGTGGGTTATGCTCAAGATAGTTCGACAAGAAGGTATTTTCGTAAATTTATTTTTAAATGAAATTGATGATGCTTAGAAACTTGCACTCTCTCTCTCTCTAAGAGAGAAGGTAAGACTTTGCACGCCACGACTTAGGATCACTTCGAAGCTCAATCATTTTTATCGCCCTTAATTATATATTTCTTTAAAAAGTCGTAAATTTTTATTTTAACTATCCTTAACTATCCAAGGAACGTAAAGGACATTCCAAGTCGTAATTAGACACTCCAAATTGTGTATTCTTCTTCCTTGTTTTCTAAAATATTTCTTCATACTCTGCCCTCATTTTTCTTGCTTCAATATATGTTTCATTGAAAAGGAAACATGATGTTAAAGTGATAGAGATACTACTTGCCTATACAAGTGCTCGATATTTTAAAATACCAAAGAGAATTAAACTGTAAAATTGAGTTCGAATAAATCGTGAAATCATTGATTTTGAATTACTACAAATTTAGTCTAAAGTTGTTTTGAAAACAATGTACACAAAAAGATAACACAAATGCCGGTTCAAGACGAGTTTGATTGAAGGGGCTTTAAAGTTTTCTTTAGATGCTGTAGGGTTGTCTTGACAATATGGGACTGGCTAAAAGTGATTAATGTAGGTTAGTACTAATTATTCCACAAAGAAAGGGAAAACTGTAGTGGGGGTCCCAAAGAGATGGTCTACATGGTAAGTTAGTCCTTAACTTATGGAACGTAATTAGTACTCAACCTTTTTTTTATCGAACAATGCTATAAGTACATATTTTTTTCTATAGAATTTGTACAAAAAGATAGTGAAGATAGCTGTTTTCCTGTACCAATTTTGTTAAAAATAAATATAAAAAAAATCTATACTTCCAAATTAATTGTTTTTTATTTGGACGTGGTATATATTGTGCAAAGAGTGATGCTACAGGTACAGGGGAATTTGATAGAATTTTTACATATTTGACACTTATCAATTTTTGATTGATTTTCATCAAAACAAACAAAAAAATGTACCATATAAGTGCTGTCAACACAGTTCTGTAAAATGACTAAGTACGGAATTATTCTTGTTTAAATTTCTATTACAGTGTCTCATGACCCTAGTGCGTTTAGATTTTTATCAAGCTTTTATTGGCTAATATTTTAATATCCTTGTTTCTCTCCCCCTTACTTGATAAGATTTCTTACTTAAAATTACGTTATAATGTTTCTCAATATACTTTCTTTGATCTTTATTTTTGTACTCATCATAGTTATGGGATGACAACGAGGTGAATTGGATGAAGGACTAGGCCGCCTCCCTGTATCTCAAATTTTGGACGAAAAGGCGGAGATTAAAATATTCATATTTAATATTTAACTTTTGAAATGTAAAATAATAATCAAGACGGGTACTGAAAGAGGCAATGTGAGGTTGTGCGGGACAAGAGATTTTGTCATTCCTAAATAGTTAAAATATTATAGTACAATAAATAATGTTTATGAGTAAAAATCAAAGTTACGACCTTTTTACTTTCTGTTTTCTAGTAAAATCAATTTTATTCCTTCGTAAGAAAAAATAAATTGATTATTTTCGACAAATATATCAAATTTAATAGTTAGTGAAAACGATATATATAAAATAAATATAATTTATATTTAGCATAAGAGACAAGGGTAAAATGAAAAATTATGCTAAGGAGGTATCTGAAATTGTTATAGACTTCAACCTCGTGGAAGGTTTGTGATAATTATAATTTAATCAAATAAAAAGAAAGGGTAAAAAAGGAAAAATAAAACAGAATAAGAAAACAACTGCCAAGGATCTAAAACCTTGAACATGTTTTCTTATTATTGTAGAAGAGTGAGTTATATACCCTAACAAAAGATAGAGCTTAAAATTAAATGGTCCATTATCATTTATGTGAGATCGATTTTTTTATTTATAGGGTAAAAATTTAAGGTTGCAAAACCATTCAAATAACCATTGCACCTCAGTATTCGAGAAGCTCTAATTTTTATTTAGCCTGTTTGAGCTCTATTTTATTGTAAGAATGCATTTTAAAATAGTAAATTAATGGAGAGTAATTAAAAAAATGAAAAGTTTTGAATTTGCTTGCAATATTATTTTATTGAAGAATGTATGGTTGGAAAGAAAAATATATTTCGAGAATAATAAGGGATCAAACAACGGATAGCTCGAGTATGTATATTTTTATTTTCTCGTTCCAATTAGAGTGATTTTTTCTCAACAAATTCATTACAATCATCCTCGCCCCTCCCCCCTCTTTTATACAATTTTTGCTTATCAATACGATAGAAACCCATCGATTAAGATAAGAGGCCTAAAAATCATTAGGAAAATTCTATTTGTACATAATTATTACACATAATAGTGTCCATAATATGATGTGACAATCATCCGATTGTTGATGTGCAAGTGTGAGATTTGAATTAAAAGTTGGATCCAATGCCACGTGTAATTATGGACACTATTAGCTAGATAATTATGTACATGTAGCACTTTCCAAACCATTAACGTATCTAGAATGAAATTTATTCTTGAAAAAAAAATGATTAAAAAATAATTAACCTTATTTGACAGCCATTAAAATAAAACTCTTTTTTTTCCTCAAACTAAATTTCAACCATACACCATTACAATAAAATATTTTATACGTAAACTCAAATTTTTTTTTTCCACATTTTGATTACACATTTTTCAAAAAAATATTATTTCAAAACTCATTTTTTTCTCAAAACTAGTCATTTTCATGGTTGTCAGGCTTAACATTTAATTAAGTCCCTATTTGGTTATAATTTTTAAAAAATAAATAAACTTTTATATAGTATTTTGACACCATTTCAACAATATATTATTCAATAAAATAATATTACACATAAATTCAAAATTTTTCCTTATTTTTTAATAACACATTTTTCATCAATATATTATTCAAAAATTCATTCTTATCAAAAGAATGGAGCTCAAACAAGGGCTAAATACTATCTATTTCAACAATTATTATTTGAAAAAATAATATTTTGAATATTGATTTTTAGGATAATGTATGATAAAAAATAAAAAAATAAAAATTTCGTGCAACATATTTTATTATGTGAATGCATGATGAAAAATAAATATGTAAAAAAAATCAAAATAAGGGAAAATTCACAAATCAAGTTTTTAATTATGCATGATTCAAAAATCAGGTGTTAAGTTTCACTAATGTAAAATCAAGTTTTTATCTAATTAATTAAATAGAAGAAAAGTCACAATTATACAATTAATGGTCACATATACATAACTATAAGTCACAAATTTATTTACTGATCACATATCATCAATTTAATCGATCACAGATTATTTCGAGGTCACAAATCAAAACTTTTATAGGTCACACATTATTTCGAGGTCACAGATTAAGAAATTATAGATTACAGTTTATGTCATTTGTCACAAATTCAAAAAATTATAGGTCACATATCAAATATTTTCAAATTTGATAATCACAAATTATTTTTTTAGTTACAAAATGATCGAATTTCAAGGTCATAGAAGACCAAATAGTTGATCACTGACATTAAACACTTGTTCCCGATCCGTCACAGTACTTGGTCACGAACACTATCCCCGCCCACAACACTATCACAGCCACCGCCAACACAACCACCACCACTCTTCCGAAAATCGACAAACCTAACTAATATAACTCAACACCAACCACCGCACTAAGCCAAGCAAGCCACCAACCGCCAGCAATGATAGGGATAAAACAGTAAGAGTACAGCTGGTCGATCAGAAAATCGCCAACTAAAACCATCGACCACCATAACATTACCGACCAAATATCGTCGACCATCACACCATCGCTTGCACAGCACCACAGCCACTGCCAAGAACTGCAAATACAACCAACAAAAATCAGGCCCAAGAACTTCGACACCACCAAATCGAACTGTGCAGCCACATCGCCACACTACACTACACCGCTACCTAAAACAGAACCACACCACACCAAACCATACCGCCCCAAAAACTTAGGTGCCACCAAATCGAACTCGCACAGCGGCATCGCCAACCACAGCACATCGCTACCTAGATTCACCTCAACACACCACACCAGCATCGATCTTGCCATTGCTTTGCGACGCCACTGTTCACAACAGCGTTGGCCAACAAAAGCTGAGTAGAGAAGAAGTGCGCTCATACTCCTAGGAATCAACATGATCTATGTACCGACAAACCCACAAATTTGCACACAGAGGCACTGTGATGGAATTGCGCGAAGAAACGGTTGCGCGATGCCGTGCCTCAATGCCAGAGGTGCCATGTCGTCGGGGAATAGAGAGACGGACCAGACGGCCTAGAAAGGGAATGATGAAAACAAAAGGGGAAATAAATCTAGGGTTTGGGAGTGTTGAGGTGTGGCGGGTTAATTATAATACCTGATTTATGATTAATTTAACTTTACACCTGATTATTGAAAAATGATTTTTAAACATATGGTACTGTGTAATTTCCACCTCAAATAATAATTGTCAAATAGGGCTCAATGAGATCAAATCCATTGCTCAACAAAAAGCCCGAGGGTTAAAATGATATTTAGCCATGTTTTAACTTTTCTTTTATTATTATTATTTTATTATTAATAATATATATATATATTTTTTTTTGGGGTTTTTGGGCGTTTGAGGGGGTGGGGGAGGGGGCTGTGGAGACTGGCAGGGCGCAGTATCGTACAGTAATAAAAACTAAAAAGTGTAAAAACACAGATATCAACACCAAAAATTGTGAAAGGGATAAAAGTGAAATCTGGAGAGAGAAAGCGAAGAAAAAGATAGTGACAAGACTGAGAGAGAAAAACAGAGAGACAGAGAAAGAGAGCAGACGGGTCCACTTTTATTGCCTTCTTTATGATACAAAATACGAGCATCCATGACACAGCGGGGGTAGAACAATACTGTAGCCGAGAAGAAGAAGAAGAATACCTGGTCTAGAGAGAGAGAGAGGTGAAAAGGGGAAGATTATGGAGGGGAAATCTTGAAATGGAGCTGAGAAGGACAAGAAAAGAATGGTGGGAGATAAGAGTATTTTTGTTGGGCTAATCGGTTTTCTGAAGAGATTCATTGCTTTGATTTTTCATTGAGAAAATTGTTCAAAAAATTTCTTGTCCTGGAAAAAAGTGAGGAGCAGAAAACCCTTTTTGAAGCAAGAGGCAAGTAATGTAATTTGAAATTTCTTGTTTTTGCGACTTCTTCTTTTCTTAAGATTTTAATTTTTTGGGTTGTTTTTTATATTTTAAATATGATGATTTGTAGATGATTGGAATGCATTATAACAAGAATTTGCAAGGCAAAAGTGTCGTTGAAGTTGCCGGCGGTGGCTTTTCTTCACCTCCGGCGAAGTTCAAGAAAGATGGAAGCTTTACAAACCATGAACCCATATCTGTGTTGGATACAAGAAGTCCAAGCCCCTCCACTTCTACATCCACTTTTTCCTCTTTTAACACCACCACCCAACAAGGAGCTGCGGCACTATCTGCCGCCACCACGGACGGTGGAGGGAAAGCTGACTTCGTGGCTGACCTGGACCATGGTCATAATGCTTCTGCTTTGGAGTTGGCTAATGGGGCTTCTGAAAATTTCAATCTTGGGATTGAAGATTGGGAGAACTTGTTGTCTGAAGCTGTAGTAGGCCAAGACCAGACTCTTCACCGGTGGATTTCGACCGGCGATGTCAACGAGTCTTCGTTGAGCTTGAAGCAGTTCTGGCAAGCAGGAAACTCGAATGAGACCCAGGGAAATGTGGGTTGTGGGTTTTCACCAGTTGATTCAGCCATTTCACCAGTTGGTAATGTTTTTTCAATCTTGAATACTTCTGCTTTAGGCCTTCCAGGTTGTGGCTTTTCTTTGAATGATAACAATGATAAAAATTTGTTATCTTTGCCTAATGGTATGGGCTTTACGAATCAACAATATGGAAGTTTAGAGCAGAAGGCTCAGATTTTTAGCCCACGTGTTGGTTTACAACAACTTCAGAATCCAAATGTATCAAATCTGCATCCTTTGAACTTGAATGCTTCATTGTGTGTCAGTGCACGAGAGAAGGAACATCAATTCCAGCCCCCACCAAATTGTGATAAACCCAGTTCTGTAGATTTTGATTTAGGCTTTCAGAATCGGACCGTTCCATTTCTTGATCCGTGCAATGAGTTGTTGCTGATGAAACAACAGTCGTTCGAAATGCAGCAGACTTCAATGGATTATTGCCAACAGCCTAAGTTTGTTCCTCTGCATCAGCTTCAGCAGAAAACAATGTTGGTGCCGAAGCAGGAGGTAGCTAGCGACAGTGAGGATCAAATGGTGGCTCCCCACTGTCAGCAGCAGCACCAGCATGTTATAAATGATCAACTCTACATGGTGGCTGAGTTGATAGTGGCTGGAAATTTCTCCAACGCGCAAGGGATATTGGCGCGGCTCAATCAAGTTCTTTCTCTAGCTGGGAAGCCTTTTCAAAGGACTGCTTTTTATTTGAAGGAGGCTTTGCACTTAGCCCTCTTAATGCCCAACCTGGGTACCCCTCTACCGAGGATTCCCACACCATTTGATGGTATGTTCAAGATGGGTGCTTATAAGATCTTCTCCGAAGTTTCACCCCTTGTCCAGTTCATGAATTTCACGACCAACCAGGTTATTCTTGAAGCCCTTGATAATGCTGAAGAGATTCATATTATTGATTTTAATATTGGTTTTGGTTTTGGTGCTCAATGGTCTTCTTTTATGCAAGAGATTCCAAGGAGGAATCAGGGGGTGCCTTCATTGAAAATTACTGCCTTTGCTTCTCCTTCGACCCATCATTCAGTTGAGCTTAGCCTCATGCATGAAAATTTAACACAGTTTGCTAATTATCTTCATGTTAATTTTAAGCTGGAGGTAGTGAATATTGATTCTTTCGATCCAAATTCTAATTCGGTATCCTCTTTCCGGTCATCGAATAGTGAGGCCATTGTCGTGAATTTCCCTATCTGGTCCTTGGAAAGTCACCTGTCTGTTCTTCCATCACATCTTTCCTTCATAAAGCAGCTTTCACCAAAAATATTGGTCACACTTGATCGTGGATGTGATCGAACTGATCTCCCATTCTCGACTCACATTCTTAACTCACTTCAGTATTACGAGGTTCTACTGAACTCTATCGAAGCTACAAATATTACTTCAGATTCCATTAACAAAATCGAGAAGTTCCTATTCCAGCCTAGGATTGAAAGCACCGTTTTGGGGCACCTTCATGCCCCTAACCTGATGCCACCATGGAAAAACCTTTTTGCTTCTGCTGGGTTCTTTCATACATCAATCAGCAACTTTGCCGAAACACAAGCTGAATGTGTAGTCAAGAGAAGCCAAGTTAAAGGATTTCATGTGGAGAAGCGGCAAGTATCACTTGTGCTATGCTGGCAGCATCACGAGCTCATGTCTGTGACAGCTTGGAGATGCTGAAAACAGTGAGTTGATCAAGTAAAAAGGTTGGATATTGTGCTAGTCGACCATCAAGTTAATAAATTTTGAAATTAATCGTATGACCTCGATGTTAAGTTAGTTTCTGTAAATTTTCTTGCTTGGACTTATTTCTATGCAGCCTAGACTTGTCATGAACTTGTTTTCTGACAAAATGGAGTCTTGCTTTCTAAGTGTAGTAGTTATTTTATTATCGTGTTTCTTACTCTTGTGCCTTCTGATTGTGTACTAGTAAGGATTGGTTTTCCCATGCTGTAATGATCTTCTTCATTTATGCTTATTCATTTGCATGTAGTGTTATATAAAGCTATTTCTGTTGTTGGTACCGGACTTACTGATCATAAAGAATGCGCTGCTGCATTTGATGATTTGATCTAAGTGAATTCTTGTACGAACACTTAATGGAGCCGTTTTGAGGTATAAATCCTGCTTACAGAGCCTTTTTGAGATGTTAAAACAGAACTCTGGTCCTACTTCTGTGTTTTAGGTATCTTCAAATTTAGTATTAGGAGCAGGCAAAAAAATTTAACCATCGTTCAGAAGGGACAATGGGTTTAAGTGCTTGTTTGGTATTGTTTTTAAGCGCTAATAAGCTATGGGTTCTAATAAGTGGGCAGTAAATTGTGGGTCCTACGAAGAATGAAGAAGAAAAGGCTTAAGGTTGTACTTTTGCTGTAATCCCTTTTTTTTCTCCGTGGACTTCGCTTTTCTTCCTGATTTGGATCAACTCCCTTCATTGAATTGTAGTGGTAAGACAACAACAACAATATTTATTAGCTCGAATCATTAAGTGACCATTCCTGTAGAAGATCAATATTAGCCATCATCTGTGGCAACGAATCATTTTATCTCGGTGACTAGATTCCCAGAATAAACATCACGCCAAGATTCAACTGTTGGTATAAGAACCCAGAAAGGTCTTTTGTATGAATCTACACTGATGTTTTGGATCGACTAGGAACTGTGACAGGTTTGTAGGATTGTTGTCTAGTGTTTGTATGTTCAAACGATTAGGAACATATTAAGGGCTCATTTGGTTTTCTGCTTTTGCTTCTACTTCATGTAGAAGAGTTTTTTAAGGAAGTTATCTTAATTTTTATTTGAAAACTAATTTTTAAAAGCACTGCATATTGTAGAAGTGCTTTTAGAGGAAGTTATATTGGACTAATTTTCTACAAAAGTTCTTCAAACTATAAGAAATACTTTTGTAAAATTAGGAAAGCGGATCTAAAAGTTGTATTTGAGTCTCAAAAGCTCATTTTGACTTTTCAAAAGTTATACCAAACGGAAGAAAGGCAAAGATTACGTTAGCCATTGTAAAGAATTCAATTATGTTCATTACGTTCTTCTATTGACTCATTTTTTTTCGTATATTGTTTTAGTGTTTTCTTACTTATATAGGCAAAATTTCGATATTTCTATTACGTAATCTAATACATTTCTTCGTGTGGATTCTTGCTTCCTCAATGTTACTTGGGCGAGGAAGAATACATCCCGGATGTCTCATTCTCTTTATCTATTCTCGTCTCGTAGATCTCACTATCCATTAGGATGGTTCGAAGTTATAATTTGTATTGCTTTTGTTCTTTATTATGGCATATTACGTGCATAGGATAGAGCTAAATCAGTATATATAGATAGAATTTTAACATATCTTTCTTTTATATATTATTTAATATCATGCAATTGACATTACCAAATGTGTGGTCATTGCTTTCCAATTGGCATGATGAACTTGGGCTTTGTTTGGGATTACTTTCAGAGCCTCCCTGTCAAATAAACACTTATTTTAAAATAACGGCTTATTGAGGAAGTAACGTTGACAGCGGAATGAGAGGCAGCAAAATAGTAGCTTTTCGAATTTTATTTTTAAATTTACCAATTAAAATGTTGATTTTAACCCTGCCTTGACATATGAAAAGGTCCATTTTTTTCTCCCCCGCTTAAATTTCTTTCTCCTAATTACCTAAAACCCTTGCACATATTTCTCTCCTAAATGCTCGATTTTTCATTCTTCCATAGACGAATAAAGTTACTATGACATGAAATTAGGGTCCGTTTGATTGTAAAGATGGAATTTGGGTGGGAAGAAAATAAATTTTAGGGAATTGAATTTTCTAAATTGTTTTTCTGAGAATTGTACATTATTGTGTTTGATTAGTATAATTTTTCACTTGAAAAATGTTGAAATGAAAATATTTTTTGATATTTGTTTGACTTTGTTTTACATGAAAATTATCAATTAAAGGGATAGAATTTACTGTAATTGGAGATAAAATTTATTTCCATTACCAAAAAATAAAAATAATAAAAATTATCTATCTTTTGGTGTTCATTTGATTTTGTTTTACATGAAAATTGTCAATTAAAGGGATAAAATTTTTTACAATAATTCTTAGAATTTGTTTCTATTGCAAAAACAACAAAAAAAAAAAAAAAAAAAATCGTTATAGTAACCTAGAGAACGAATTCTCACCATACTTGTGAGAATTTGAATTCAAGAAAAAGATTAAAAATGCTGACGTGGTGGCCAAAGGTGGAAAACGAATTCTTTGGTAAATTTTGTCAATCAAACAGGTCAAAAGTGAAAGTTAGAATTCATTTTCCATTTTCCCTAAAAAATAAACGTCTATCAAACAACACCTTAGTATAATAATATTTAGTGATCTAATTGTATCACAATTAAAAAAATATACCTTTTTTCACCTATAATAATATTATGTACAACTGAATTCCTAGATTATATTACATAGTAGTCCTATAATTAATTAAATTATTATTCTAGATAATTTAATCACATCACATGGATTATGATTGATTAATTTATTTACATAAATAGATTATTGACAAGATGGCAAGTGGGTTTGAATTTTATATTTGCCTTTTTATATTTTAATTGATATTTAATTAAGTAAAGAAGTTTGGTGAAGTCTAATAATGATAATATAAATCTGACCTTAAACTCATTGGAACATGATAAATTGACAATGATGGTCATGGGCCACCACCAAAGTTAATTATATCTGGAAACTTAATTAAATTAATTATAATAAGAAGATTTATTTAGTTAATTATCAAAATTTTAATAATTTGCATTGTTGTCCTCAATCTATTGTTGAAGTAGCAAGTTGGTCTCCAACTTTTAGAATGGGACAAAGAAGTTCTCAATCTTTCATTGTAATTGCATATTTATTCTTCAATTAATGAAATTATCCAAATTTTCATAAATCGTCACGATTTCTCGCACCTACAAATTAATGAGACTATATTTTATTTACCAATCTGAGTTGGTACCTACAAATTTGAAGTGATACATATTTTTATTCAAATTACATAATGATTTACTTGACATATGGATGCTTTCCGTTATTGGGTACTGATTATGCAACTGTATTGAAAGATGGAGAGTTAACATGTTCATTTTAAAGATCCGTTACTAGTTTTTTTATCCGTATAATTTTGAGATCCATGCTGCAATTTTTCCAACTTTTAACCGAACATTGTTCTAGAATGGTTAAAGAGAAATCTTCAATTTAAGCTCAAATCACAATCACCTAATAACAAAAAATAATTACAAAATTCTACTTAAAAAAAAAAGAAAAAAAAAAAAAAAGGAAACTTCTTGATCCATCGAATATAATTTCTAATTGAACTAGTTGACTGACTGAATTCGTCCTCTCTTACTATTTATTGAGATAAAGATGAGTTTTCTCGAAAATGGATGTCCATCCCAATCATATCTATAAATTAACATTGTAGGTTTTGTCAAACAAAACAAATCGATTTTATTATTTATTTGTGTATAATTCGCCGCCCATTTTTGAACATGTTTTTATGTCCCTTTCGGCTCTAATTGGTGTCATCATGTTTGTTGGGACAGGCAGTCAAAGCCTGTTGAGGTTACGCGCGGCAGTTACAATAACCGAATTTACAATTACGTATGTTTTATTTTGTTATATTTATTTAATGTTTTTGTGATATTTGAATTTTGAATTTTTATTTTTATTTGCAAATTAAATCCTCATATCTTGTTCAAAAAATAGTTGAAATGTCATTTACGACTTGCACGGTTAATAACCGTAGTGAATCGTACTGCACTGTATTTTCTCCATGAAATATGTAAAAATAGAAAAAAATATTGTACATGATAAATTCCTTTAGAGATTTCTAGCCTTAACAAGTGTGGTAACCATGTCCCAACCTTCTATTTGTGGCAATTGTGTTCCTAATCTATTTAGATCTTAAATGGCCACAGCTTGTACGCGATATCTGATTGAAATGGTCAACTTGATCAACAGGAGCAACGTTTGATGTAAGTTAAATCACAATTGACATTGGAATAAAGATCTATTTAATTTCACCATTTTAATCACATGACATGAGTACGGATGTGGACATTCAACGTCTAAATAGACATTTCAATCAAGAAGATACACAACTTGCATAGTGTTAAAAGATTGGGGACGTCAATATCATATTTATAAAAAGTTGGACCGAAGAATTTAACCTATCGTAAATACGTAACAAAAATCTTGTTGATTGATGTTGACAACTTACATTCATGTCGATTGCGATAAAGTAGTCACCATTATTGTAGACACTAGTAGATATTGGCATTAGTTAAGAGTAATAGTGATCATAGTAAAAGGAAAATAATAGTGTATATCGTACACTTATTTGTGATATATTGATTACACTATAATTATTTTTTAAAATTAAGTGTTACACGAAGGACTTTTTTGGTATACTGCATTTTTTTAGTATTTAAAGATTTGTACTAATAATTTTATTGTATTTATGCCATTTTTAATCAATTTAAAACTTTCGCTTAGAATCTCAATGCCACTTAACAAGTAGTAAATCTTCTTATAAATTTCTACCTACAAAACTAAAAATTATTTATGCTGATACTCTAATTATAAACTCGAAAATTCCTATCTTAATCAGTATTTTCAAAATCGAACAAGACCGACCAGTTACAAGACCAATCAAATGAAATGAAAAAATCGAGAACAAGTCTTATTAGAGGTTTAAAAAAAACTATCATGCTACATAGACATAATGGTTGACATATTACTTGACATAATGTTACATGGCTACCTATCATTGAATTGTTTAAAATACAGTCAATTTTTTCAACTAATCACATTTTGCCAATACTTATTATGTCAAATATTTTCTGGCAAAGTAACATTATTCTAAAAAAAAATTACTTAAATTGAACACCGTTTAAATCACCAAAGAACCGGCCGGTTCTCATTAAAAACCGGCTTGTTCTCAACAAGAACTGATAGGTTCACGCAAAAACCAAATGGTTCATGTTAATTTTTTGTTACTTTATATTTTAAATTTTTTTTAGGATTGATTGATTTTGGTTCAACATCAATTCAACCATTTATCCTTGATCTTTTATTTCATCCAGGTTAATATTCAGTCGATCGATGGTAAAAAGACTTTGGGAATGGTGGTTGCAATGGAAAAGGCATTGCAGCAAATGAGTCTATTCGGGTGCTTGTTTGTTTTGTGCGAGTATACGGCGTATTGCATTGGAAATCACCTTAATGGGCATCTCGTGTTGTTGCTTCGACATGCACAGAGTGATACGACAATGAACGTCAATTCGAGAAACTAATGCTAGTGGGCATATGGTGGAGTTTGGTGTCCAGTGAAGTGTGTGCATCGGCACTCTAGTGTGCGCAAGGTACAACAAGAAGAAACTTATCCATCGAGAGATGTGATATAAATGTCGAGAATCGTGCTTGCCCATCTATGTGATTGAGAACGTAATGCAAGGATTACTTGGAGAAACGAGGAACATGATTCGCTAAGAGGACGTTAATAGATTTGAATGGGGAAGAAAGTCGAGGACCGAGTGTGCTGCCCTACCATGTGGTTCGACTGGATTCCCATATACTATGTGGTCCATAGTAATAGTGTTAGATGTACACTAATAATAATTTCATATGCAGATATAGTCTTTGTATTCTACCAAGTCTTAAAACATTGAGTGGAATACTTCATAATTTCAGATTTATTTATTTTTTTATTTTTTTAAGAAAAAGGCCACCGCCCAATGATAGCCGGAAATATTAGGGGACCAAATTGGATGGTTGTGACCCATTGATTGTGCCCAAGTGGTCCAACTCAGCCCAGCCAATAGTGCTATCTTGCCTCCTAATTGATTGATTGATTGAATAATCATTATAATACTATAAACGCAATTATATATAGCTTTTGCTTTAAACAATCAAGCATCATTTTGAAAATTTCAATGGTACCCTTTGGTCCACTCTCGTTGCATCTCTATCCATGCCTATTCACCTCTGCACCTTTCTATCGAGTCGCACTCGTGATATGAATGCAACTCATCCCATTAAAAATACATTTCAATGCTCACTGAGCTATGCACCGTGACTAGCTCTCACGATGTGTAAGAACTTGTCTATGATTTGATGGCAATTCGATCGAGAAAGTACGCTACAGAATAGCCCAATCTTGATTTTCTTTCCACTTCTTGGGATCAAAAGGTAGGTCATTCAAATGAAAAAATCCGTTAAATTTCACAAATAACGTCGATTTGAATGATGGATGGATAATACGGTGCATAGTTCAGTGACCATTAAGATACATTGTTTTGTTTAATTATGAAGCAGTAGCACTTGAGCAAAATTTAGTGACCATTGAAATACATTTTTAAGTTCAGTTATTAAATAGTAACAATTTTTTTCTTCTAATCGATCTCTGTGAAAGAAGAAATTAAAGGGAAAAATAGTTTTGTCTACATGGCTCCGCACCAGATTATGGAAATGTATTGCTTCAACTGAATAATGAAAATTTGGATGTCAAATTGATGTTGACTCGCGAAAAATACAGAATAGAAAAAAGAAATGGAAAAAAATATCATATTTTACTCATGCAACCTACTTACAATGAAATTCTATCTCACCTCACCAAATGAATGCTACCCTACTTTTCAATTGGTTGTTCGGATATAGCCAATGCTTATTTCAAGCTTACCTTTGGTCCACTCTTGTTGCAGCCCTATGGACCCTATCCATGTCTCCTCATTTTCACCTTTGGATTATAAAAATATCTCAACCCTTCGGCCCTCGTTTTTCCAACTTTGTTTTTCTCAAAACTCATTTTTAATCATACATTTTATGGAGTTCGAAAATTTTATCAACTTTTCAATTATACATTTTTTTCAGCTTTTAGCAAATCCTACTAAAAATCTGATTTTTAGGAACTTAATTTGAAGTTTGAAATCAATTTCAATTTTAATTAATTTTATTTTCTTGGCATGTGTTTGCTACTTGAATTTAATACTCCAACCATCAAGTTAAGTCAGAATATATATCTCATTTGATGCAGCAGAAAAATGTGAAATATAATTACAAATACTTGTTAATTTAATTGAATATTGAGAATTTGGGTGTTAAACATTGGTTCAAGATAAAACTAGTAATCACAATTCCCTATTTAGTGCTTGTTTAAAATATTTATTGGTTGTGGATCCTACAGAATGAGTGAATAGTAAGTTGTAGGCGTCATGGAATGTGTGGATTAAAATATAATTTAAACTTTTCAAACATGAAACTAGATATTTTTTTTAACTAAATCTTTACGAAGGTTAAAATACCTAATGCTACAAAAAATCGTATTGAAGTACCCAACCTTGAAATGTGTGGACTTGAGATAAGATCACTAACAGAACTTTCGATAGCCTACAATAAAGTCATGGGCTGTTGACCAATTAGCTCCTACAATGGTTAAGCGTATTGACTAAGAGAAAATATACGTGAAGCTATAAACGGATAATGTAAAGCATACCTTAATAATGAATATTCTGTATGTATTTATAATAATTTTTTATGAAATCCTATGAAGATGAGGATATATATATATATAATCTCGTGACTTGATGGCTTATGACCCCTAATAAGGTTGGGACTTTTAGCCTCTGTTTGACAAAAATTGTTCTGTGATAAATTAATCAAACTATATTTTTAATTACACGTTACATTAGACCCACAATTTTTTATTCAATTTTTAATCATACATTTAATGAAACCCATCAATTTATAAAGGGCTTAATGTGGTGGGACACAAGAAAAAAGAGACTTACTATATGAGAGTTGTAGGTAAAAGTTAAAGAGTGTAAATAAAATTTAGAGAGAAACAAAAGGTGCACGGGGTCCCCTCACATATGATCTTGTTGGTGGTTATGTCTATAGAGATAGGGGTACTTTGGCACTAGGGATGAGGTCAAGGACAATGTCAAATTTAAGAAGATATGTTAAGCTATGAGATCAAGAACTTATATTGAGGTCGAGGTCGAGGTCATGCCTCAAACAGACCCGTAGATCGATTAGGAGGCATCTTGAGCTAGAGAAGTCAAGCCTGCAGAGTTCTTGCATGAGACTTGTGGTGTGACCTTGTCCTTGGAAAAAGGATCGTGATTGACCTCTATGATACCGATTGTGAATAGTAAGACCGAGGATGAAACATGATCTATATTGAAATGCCATCCTATACAACGAGTCAAGGCGGTAGTATCAGAGTCACGGTACCGACAATGTTTAGTTTTAATTTATCTATATTTTTTTTCTTGTACGAGGGCAAATAATTCTTTTTATTCCATTTTAAAGTACTTTTTTAACAATTTTAAAGTAATTTTTTAACAAAACCGTCAGAAACAACTTACGTTAATTTGAAAATAAGAGTGCGACAAAAATTAAGTCGGAGAATAAATATTATAATGACTGAAGGTTGGACACCTCTCATACAATTAAAGTGTAAAATTGTTAATAATGTGTTGGAAGCTGTTAATAATTTGATTACAGGGTTTTTTTGTCATTTTATTATTGATTAACGTTTCCCAGTCAGAAAATGACTGAACCAATTAAATCAAACCGGGTCTCACGTGGCCCGTGGACCAGAACAAAGAGTGGTCACACTCAAGTCTCAGTAATTAACTTCTGCATATGGCTAAAACGGGGCATCGAGAATTTGAGACTGACGTTGAAATGATTTTTTGAAAATCAATCTAAACGTCGATCCAGCGAATAGTAAAAAACGTAAAAGAAAATCAATTTTTTAGGTAAATCGATAAACTCTTGCAACAACAATAATTTAAAACCCAAAAGTACTACCCACTTATTCATTACTCGTTTCCATCAGATCATAAGTTAAGGCAGTTTATATACACTTGCAAGACATGCTTGCGACGACAATAATATACCTGTAGATATTGCAGTTAAGGACATGAAAAGAGTTTTGCTAGAAAAACAAGCTCGATGACAAGATTTCTTGAGACATACACTTCGTAAATTTCCATTGGCAGTTAAACAGAAAATGTAAACATAGAATGCTGGTTACAGAAACACTGCGCAAAGTAGAAACAAATGCAAGATGAAGAATATGTAACGAAAAATATAGAACCGAGCACGTGTAAATCACAACGTGAACATAAAAAAACTAAAGATGAACTTGCTCCATTGTTATAATAATGGATTTACTTCAACACAAGTTTCATGTTTCTAAACTGCAGCAGTTCAGGCTGCAGAAGGATCAAAGTACAAAAAGATTTTGTTAAATTAATAGTTCAGAAAAGAGAACACATAATACACTGTTTTGCTCAGAAGACTATAAGAATACCAAACAAAAAATTATCCATCCTGAACAAATTTTGCCTGGGATCCATGGCAAATGCAAGCGGATATAAAAACAAGTGTTTTTTAGCAAGTATTCCATTCATGTAATTGTCATATTCCTTCTATTTCTTTTCCTGTTTATTCTCACTGACACAGCCAAGAATCTATTCAATATCTACATTACCATTTAGATTTTGTGCCTTTCCTGGGGCATTATAAACTCTTCATAATCATCAACAATGGCCTGTCCGGAATCCATCATCAACATTTGTGAGATATCCATACAACTAGAGGTAAAAGGAAGATAGATAAGCAAATGGCTTACCTCGTATTTATTGCCACCGTACGTGTACTCCACGTACAGCTGTTTGGGTTCTCCAGGGCAAGGATCACAAAAGCCCATAATTCCCGATTTTTTTACACCATCGTGTAGCTGCAGAAACAGAGAGTATTATGAACACACCCAAAAAAAAGGAGCAACACGCAAGCCAAGAGGATTGCCTGGCATGTGACTATAGAAAGTACAGCAGTTTGGTTAAGCTTGTATCGACTCCAGAATAATCTTATTACATGTTCGGGGACGTAATTATTGATCCATCAAAATCATTAATTATTTGCAACTACAACGCACCATTTCTAGTTTGTTCACTAAGAAATGGATTTTAAGGATGCTTCTCCAATCCTTGCTCTCTCCAGGCTAATCTCAAGTTTTCCTTGTGAAGACCACCCCACGTTTTTCCAATCAATAATTTCTTCAACATATAATCCATTAATTTGATTGTGGTCTCACGTTAGCTACATTTGCCCCTTGTATACCAATTAAACTAAATTTCTGAGCCAATGTATCTTTTGCAACTGTCATATCCTCGATACATTGTCACCATCACCCATCATCTAAAACCTTCTCTTTTCATAAAGAGATACCACAATGTAATCCTGGAACATGTAATATATGCAAAAAAAGCGTACATGTTGGACTTTCATGGAGCAGGGGTCAAAGAGACATCTATAGGTTTTCCATGAAGATTAATTTTTATAGAATTAAAAATCTGATAAGCCCCAAGTTAAATTCACTTATAGCAGACGCAAGATGTGACAGCAAGGCCTTCGTAATTTACAGAATCTGTTAAGGGTTTTAGCTATTTTGTTAAAGTTAGTTACGGGAAGGGCTATCACATTGGCATCAGATCAACAGATCCATCCTATAATCATGACTCTCAACGATTGACTGGGAGCACTAGAGCAATAGGTAGCAGACGACGACGCTTCCTTACAGTTGGGAATGGAAGCTATGAAGGCAGAATTAATGGCAAGTTCAACGTATTGTTGCGAACTTGGGAGGTGCAGTAGAGAAACAGGAAAGAGAAGGGAGAGGCCACTTCAAAATCACCAGAACCATCACCGGGGTTGGGGAGAGATCAAATTAGTACCGGAGGAAGTGGAAATGGCGGTAGTAGCTTCGACAATGGGTGGAGGTCCGAGTCGCGAGTCAGGCGGCTGGACATGCCGATTTTTGATGGGGACGATCCCGATGGGTGGATTTTTCGGGTGGAGCGCTATTTCAACGTTAACCGAATGACAGAAGAGGAGAAATGGGAAGCTGCGGCAGTATGTTTAGAGGGAGATGCTCTGGCGTGGTACCAGTGGGCGGAGCGCCGCCAACCCATGAAAAATTGGGAGGAATTGAAGAGGTATTTGCTGCGCAGATTCCCGCCATCTCAAGAGAAGTCACTATGTGCCCAATTTTTAGCTCTCCAACAAACAACCACCGTCCAGGAATACCGGCGACAATTTGAAAGGCTGGCTTCACCATTGCAGAATGTATCGTAGGAGATACTGGAATGTAATTTCATTAATGGACTCTCTCCAAACATCAGGGTTGAGGTCCAACTACTCAATCCAATGGGTCTTGAACAAATAATGGATGTTGCCCAATGTGCGGTGCCTGTAAGTATCGTTCCCAATCGAATGGTTCCTCCTTCAAAACCCATCATCCCTTTCAAGCGGCTTACAGATGCAGAGTTGCAAAGGAAGAAGGAAAGGGATTTATGCTACAAATGTGACGAGAGATTCACTATTGGGCATCAATGTACAAAACCCATCATCCCTTTCAAGCGGCTTACAGATGCAAAGTTGCAAAGGAAGAAGGAAAGGGGTTTATGCTACAAATGTGATGAGAGATTCACTATTAGGCATCAATGTAAGAACCGAGAACTCCAAGTGATGGTGATTCGAGAAAATGAAGAGGAAGACCGTGGTGGAGGGAAGGAGACCGGCCAATCTAGCGAACTGGTCGGCGAGCAACCTACTGAGGCTAGCGAGTTCATAGATGGCGACGCCGAGGATGTAACGCCTACTGGGTCCTCGGTCGAGCTCTCCATTAATTCTGTGGTGGATCTCACGGCACTGGAAACGATGAAATTGAGAGGGGTAATTGGGCGGAAGGAAGTTATAGTTCTCATTGATTGCGAGGCTTCTCATAATTTCATTGCTGTGGAAGTTGTCAGACAACTGGGTCTTCCACTGTCCAGTACTATAGGGTACGGAGTAGTCATGGGGACAGGCTTTACTGTGAAAGGGGAAGGGGTCTGTCGAATGGTGAAATTGCAATTACAGAATGTAACTGTGGAAGAGGATTT
This sequence comes from Olea europaea var. sylvestris, assembly GCF_002742605.1. Lineage (NCBI taxonomy): Eukaryota > Viridiplantae > Streptophyta > Magnoliopsida > Lamiales > Oleaceae > Olea > Olea europaea. The sequence continues at coordinate 9,988,785 of NC_036255.1, read as the reverse complement.
CTTGCCCTTGGAATTGGAAAGCTCTGATGTCATTTTGGGTATGCAGTGGTTGCGTAAACTCGGCGATATGCAGGTTAATTGGCAAAACCTCACTATGACCTTCTCGATTTCGGGGATGGTGATCACACTGAGGGGCGATCCCAGCTTGAGTAGAGGGTCCGTATCTATGAAAACAATGATGAAGGCACTCATGGCACAGGGAGAAGGGGTGTTGTTAGAATTGGGGAACATCGAGGTCCAGACCGAACGTCAACGCCTACAACCCCCAACAATGATTTCAGACGTTTTGGATGAATTTGAGTCGGTCTTTAAGATGCCGAACTGCATGCCACCTACAAGGAGGCATGATCATACCATTAACTTTCAGCCAGGAACGGCCCCGGTCAGCGTGAGGCCATATCGTTATCCCCATTTCCAAAAGAACGAGATAGAGAGATTAGTTCGGGAGATGATTGCAGCAGGGTTTATTCAACAGAGCATTAGCTCCTTCTCAAGCCCCATTTTGTTGGTGAAGGACGGAAGTTGGAGATTTTGTGTTGATTATCGGGCCTTGAACAAAGTCACAGTTGCCAACAAGTTTCCAATTCTAGTGATAGATGAACTACTAGACGAGCTCAATGGCGCCACGATGTTTTCAAAAATTGATTTGAAGTCTGGGTACCATCAAATAAGGGTACGACCGGAAGATGTTCCGAAAATCGCCTTCCAAACTCATGGAGGACATTATGAGTTTCTTGTCAAGTTTCTTGTCATGCCTTTCGGTTTAACAAACGGGCCAGCAACCTTTTAGTCACTTATGAATGAGATTTTTAAAGGCTATCTCCGAAAGTTCATTTTGGTGTTTTTTGATGACATACTAGTCTACAGTCGCAACACAGAGGAACATAGGGACCATTTGAGGGCGGTATTACAGGTGTTAGTAGACAACCAGTTATACGCCAACGAAAAGAAATGTTTGTTCGGACAGCAAGAATTGGAATATTTGGGGCATATTATTTCGGCAAGAGGAGTCTCGGCCAATAAGTCGAAAGTGGCAGCAATGAAACAATGGCCCAGATCTAAGTCCCTCAAGGAGTTGAGAGGATTCCTTGGACTGACAAAGTACTACTGTCGGTTCGTCAAATCATATGGGAGCATTGCCTGGCCTTCAACGCAGCTGCTTAAGAAAGACAATTTTGGGTAGAACGAAGATGCAGAGGCTGCCTTCATGAAGCTGAAGGATGCCATGACGACAATGCCAGTTTTGGGTTTGCCTGATTTTACAAAGCCATTCATTGTGGAAACTGATGCCTCGGGGTATCGAATAGGCACGGTTCTAATGCAAGACAGGAAAACAATTGCATATTTCAGTCAGGTTCTTCCACCACGGACACGAGGGAAGTCGATTTATGAGAGGGAACTCATGGCTATTGTCCTGGCAATACAAAAATGGAAGCACTATTTGTTAGGTCGAAGGTTCGTGGTGTGTACTGACTAACGCAGCTTGAAATTTTTACTGGAACAACGGGAAGTAAATCAAGAATATCAAAAATGGCTGACCAAACTGTTGGGGTTTGACTTCGACATTGAGTACAAGGCGGGTCGAGAGAATAGAGTAGCTGATGCACTCTCCACGATAGATACAACGGTAACTGTAATGACTTTAAGCACCCCCAGTGCCTTGGAAATTGGGATACTTAAGAAAGCGGCGGAAGAGGATGCTGAGTTGGGCATTATAGTTGACTCATTGCGCAAGGGAAAGACAGTTTTCCCATGTTATTCACTACTTCGTGATCTACTGCTATACCATGATAGGTTGGTGCTCTCAAAGGACACTCCTTTTTTGCAAATTGCTTGCAGGAAGGGCATAACAGCAAGATAGGAGGTCATGGGGGTTTTCTCAAAACTTATAGAAGGGTGGCTCAAACTTTTTTCTGGAAAGGCGTGAGGAAGGATATCCAATCGTATGTAGCTGAATGTGCAATTTGCCAGCAACACAAATATTCTACTCTTATGCTGGCCGGGTTGCTCAACCGCTACCCATTCCCAACCAAGTTTGGGAAGATGTATCGATGGATTTTATAGAAGGGCTGCCTCGATCGGAAGGGTTTGATTCTATACTAGTAGTGGTTGACCGCCTGAGCAAGTACGCTCATTTCATCGGCTTGAAGCACCCCTTTTCGGCCCCAGCAGTTGCTGCAATATTCACAAGAGAGGTAGTCAAGTTGCATGGGTTGCCTCATTCTATAGTGTCGGACAGAGAAGGTATTTTTGAGTCACTTTTGGAGGGAACTATTCAGATTGCACGGGACGACCTTAAAGTACAGTTCAGCATACCATCCACAATCTGATGGCCAATCCGAGGTGGTAAACAGGGGTCTGAAAACATACTTGAGATGTTTTGCATCAGTTAAACCGAAGCAGTGGTACCAGTTCCTACCATGGGCGGAATACTCATAATACTTCCTACCATGTCTCTGCACACCTCACCCCTTT
>NC_036255.1:9901143-9985662 GCF_002742605.1 Olea europaea var. sylvestris | reverse complement strand
GGATGGGTAGAAAATATATATTGAGAAAAGAGTGGTCAACGGTGTAGTGCAGTTTCTTATTTTATGTATTGCTTCCAGTTATAAAATTCATAAGTTCTTTCATCTGTTCCTATCAAAATCACATAAACACCTATGCAATATTAGAATATGATAGCTGAGATAAACCATTTCAGTCTACCATCACGTCTCTTTGATATTAAACCATTACATTTTGACATCTACAAACAATTAAATGAAAACAAATGGAACCACATAAATAGATGCACACACGTGTTTTTTTTTTTTTGGGGGGGGAGGGGGAGAGAGTCATAAAAGGCTAGTCTAATGCTTGGTTTCAAGCTCAACACATTGCGGTGGTGTGGGCAGTGGAGTATGGTGTTTGTCCTGTGAGTTGTATGCTTCAGTTGGAGAGACTAACCTTGGGATGTGCCTCTTCTAACACAACATGACCAAGGGAAATGCCATAAAATGGAAACTCAACAAAGGGCTTCGAAATGCTAAACAAGAAACTTAAAAAGAACAAAACAGAAGAGGAGGCTTCTTTTTTAGTTGAAAACTAAATACTTTTTGTTGAATCACTTAATCTAAAAGTTTAAACTATTATAGAGGACCAGCCACATGTATATTATTATATTTTTGCATTCAACAAGCCCCCTTAAACGTAGATGGGCGTTTTTCCCGCCAAAGCCTAACACATTCACAATCTCATTTAATGGGTGATGGCGAAACTTGAAGTTGAAACCTTCGCGTGTTCTAATATCATGTTGACCCACAATTTAATACCAGGAATGCTAGATCAATACTTACTATTTATGTCTTTTTCATTTGACTTCCGATCAGGTTAATTTGTAATATTATGTCCTTATTTGGCAATATTCCATTTTCTGCAATTCCATACATATTTACTATTTTAGATATGTGAAAAGAACAGAGTTGTGCATATATTGCGCCGCAGGACGTGGTTCATCTTGCAGAAGGTAAGGACACTGCACCTTTCCTTTTCACCTTTTAAAACACTGGATACAACTAAGCACATGCATATTCACATTTTCATGGTGGAATGGAACCAAAATAGGAACAATAAGGTGATCATTGATCACCACTCACAAACAAAATATATTCAAGAGGTCATATAATAAACAAACCTTAAGTTGCCCAGATTCGTCAATGAGAAAGTTAAGAGGTAATGTAACATCTATGATTTGTGAAGCCACTTCATCAACATTTTCTTCGGGTCTATTTCTAGTCGTTAGAGCTTTGCGATTTCCATAAACTGCCTTTGTCACCACCAATCCACCCATCTCTAGTTGCTTGTTCCTCTTCCTATTCGCCACATTTTGTAATAGTTGTTGAGCTTTCTCGGCTGCAGCCCTAGCCTCTCGAACCTATGCAGAAGATATACAAGTCAAAAGAAGGGTCCATGGATCAGGTTGGGGGAGGAACATATTGGTATTGACATGGCTAAGATACAGACAACCAGCATAATTAACAAGGCAACAAAAATAGAGTCTCTTGACTACCCCAGCAGCAGTTGGTGTCTTCAAACATTCTGCCTACAACTAAAATTAGCAAAACATGACTTTAAACCAATTTGGACCAATTAATAAATTGCACCATGCAGAAGCAATAAACAAATCAATAGTTTAGTAGCCTATAAAGGGATATTCTACAAGAACAGTAATTAACAATTGAACAAGATCATAAATCCATCTAATGAGGAAAAATAAAAATGGCCTTATTCTGAATACCAAAGGGAGAAAAAAAAACGAGGTTTGCTACTTGCAGTCACACAATAAGGATATCTCATTGAAGGAGTTACAACTATGACCTTTTGAATTTCAAAGGAAAAAGGTAGTTTACCTAAATCAGAATAAAAATGTTTTGCCAATTATACTGAGGATCTGTGATGCTCAAAGCTGGTTGTGACATGACAATTTTGTAACACCATAGTTGCCATTTTAACATGACAATGAATGTATCCTTCATTCCATTTTCAAAATTAAGATATTATGATGTTTGAAGCATAACTCCACTTATTATTATTCTAATCAAATGTTAGAACAGCAGGATCAGTATTCAATTAGTAAAAGAAAATGAAAGGCAAAAATTTGGGAGGGGGGGGGGGGGGGGGAAAAATTAAAAAAAAAAAAAAAAAAAAAGGAAGATGAAGGGGGGGGGGGGGGGGGGGGGGGGATTCAGAATCATAAAAAATTATAGAATCTCAGCTCCCACTACCCCTTGACAGGCAAATTATTTTTACTTTCACTAATACAACACAGATAATTAATACAGCCTACATGGCATCTACAGAGTAAATATGTTGCAGCTAATTACCACTTAAAATGCTAATTAATTTTACACAACAAATTGACTTGATTGAATGTGTCCAGGAACTCAGAATATATATGTTCCACAGAAAATTGAAGCAACCTATACGGTACTGTTCAGAGTATTGACCTGATTGACTGTATATTAATTCAATAAAATCATTTGTTTGATGCAATTGATATTCATTGGGATCTCAGCCATTTCACAATCCACCAAAACAAGGTAATATGAGCTTCATGTTACAGAGTAATTGCAGTAAAACTAAGGAGCATATTTATAATATATGCCTTAAGAAGGTTACAAAGAGCTTGGTTCCTTGATCATGTCTGATAAAATCATCCACAATTAAGAAATGCACAAGACAACATACAAAAACAACCTAAAAGGATATGTAATAGTGTACCTGGTCTCGAGTCTTCTCAAGATTTTCCAAAAACTTCTGCTTTTCCCGTCTAAGATAATATGGTTTAAAAATAAATTTCTGCAAGTAAAGAAAAGAATGCAATAAAACAATTGGATACTCACAAGGTGAAACAAAATAAAAAATTTAAAAGACGCTTTTCATTGGTTGTGATCAATAATTGACAGTGCAGCAGGACACGACTTTCCAAAGCAGCAAGCATATTCAATTTATTGCCATCATGAGAAGTTTCATCCATTAGTAAGTAAAAACTCATAACAAGAAATGAATAATCTAAAAATTCAAATAATTTCAACATGTTATAAAATGGGTCCCTTCATTGTGAAGCATCTTGAGCATGTGCAAGTTATTTGCAACATAAATAATCAAAATCCTCTGAAGGCAAATTCAAAAAATGATAATATCAAATAAAACTATTTACTTTGACATGCACCACAGTCTACCATTTGTTCTTAAACATCTTGCAGAGGCCAAATTTTAACTGATATACTCCATTAAATTTCAGAGACTAGAATCCAAACCTTGAGCGTAAAATAAAGTGATGCTGGAATGACGAGTGCTCCAGATGCAAATACCGGGTTCAAATGATTGGAGAGCAAAATCTACAAGAAATAGCATATCAGTATTACATAAACTTATGTTTTCTGATAGTAGTAGTACGAGATAAAACAACTCTTAAGTTATAATAATTAGCAAGAGAAAATACAATATATCTTCCCCAAAAGGTATTGGTAACCCACCTAAGCGATGCATGTCAAGGTTATATGTGTTTGCCAGAAATGTTTATGTTACTTCAGATAATAGCAACATAATAATTGTCCACATTTATGTAAGCATAGCCAGTCATTGAATCTAAATGCCATATGATGATCAAAATGTTTTTTTATAATTTTGCACAAGCAAGGATGCATCACCAAGGCAGCATCTGGGTAAGTAATTATGGCAGACAAATCGAGAGAAGACCAAAACTATTAAAGAACTCCAAGACAATTAAAAATATAGACCAAAATTGCGTACTGAACTGGTCAAGGTTAATGGAGTTTTGGGGTCAAGATGGGAATTTAAACAAATCTGACTGACTACGAATCTTCCCATTAATTTTTTTTAATCTGATTATGCAAATTGCAGAAAAACGAGATCTTTGTCTAACTGTGCCATTGTGCACATGAATCTTTCACCTTAGACTTGTATCTCTGCCATAAAATTAAAAGCATGTCAATTTGTCAAAAAAAAAAAAAGTAGTGTTCTCATGGTATTCAAATGGAAGCTACTGTGGAGTTTGGGATAAATATAGAGTAGCTAACCTTGGTGGGGGACTGGCTATGAAGCATTTGAGGCTACCTTATGGAGGGAAACCAAATTCACCTCAATTCTATCTAGCATTTGTGTAATACTATAACCCCTATTTAAGATACGTAAGAAGCTCTCTCCAAATATGAAAAAAAAAATGAGGGATTTTGTTGTGGGAAGGAAAAGGAGAAGGTCAGACCAATTTCTTGGTTCCTTGGATTAAATTGTTAAAAGTAAAGAGAAAGGGGGTTTGAGAACAGAAAATCTAGTAAATAAAAATTTAAAATTCACCTCTAACACCCACTGAACAGAACTCTCTCGGGTTTAGGTCATTAGAAGAAAATATGAATTCAAATAAACAGATGAATATCTAGCGTACCTTCAAGAGGCTCGTTTAGAAGTCATTGGGAGTTCATTTATCACAGAATTAACACATTTCTATATTTCATTGTGGAAGGTTGGTATCGCTGTATGGTTGATAAGATTCAGCCCCCGTTAGGCCCCCATTAAATTGAATTATAATGAGAGGAATAGTGTTTTTTTGAAAAATGAGTTGTTGTAAAAGAATGAAAGTTTTCGATTTACGTGTGTAATACTATTTTATTGAAGTTTGTGTGGTTGAAAATAGGAGAGAGAAAAATTTAATTTAAATTGATGAGATTTAAAGGGGGCCAAACACGGGCTCATTCATAGAAGTACATTTAGAAAGACTCTACTTCATTATATTATGCTTTACCTAGACACCGTAGACAATGTTTAAAAAGGAACAATTGCGTACCCGAGTGGTACAAGGTGTAAGCTTCTAGGCAATTTAAGGCATAAGCCTCGAGATAGACCAATAAATAATTTAAAAGAATTTCACAATACAAAAGTATACTCATATAAATCATAAGCCATCTTAAAATTCCATATACAACTAACAAACAAAATTCAAAATTCAAAACAAACTTAAAATAGGAAATAATAAGTTCTCAATTAGAATTACGTAAAAAAATTATAATCCGTTACTAGGATAGAAATAAATCTAAATTTCTAATATCTCACTAATATGATCTTTAATGAAATCATCAAACATCATTCTCATCATCACTATAAGTTTCTTCTCCTTTTGAGTTATCTTCCACTTACGTTGGTATTTTTCATTCTCCTTTTCCTTTCGTGTAGGCAAAAAATGAAAAATAAAAGAATCTGTAAAACATTTTAGGCTATAATGAAATAGACAGCCCAAAAGTTAAGGCATGTAATAAAGATCTAAAATTTGTGAGGACAAATGAACTAACAACTAGTCACCTTGAGGCATAAGCCTCATGAAAGGCACTTAAGGAGCAAGATTCGAGGCATATTATGGAAACCTTACATGAGGCAGGATTGGAGGCAGAAACCTCAAATAATTTTTTTAAACAGTGATGATAGATTATCCTCAAAGGTTCCATTAAAGAAGTCTTTCAAGCAACTATCTAGATTAGAATTGAAGTTTTCGAGCGTATAAATATATTGAGGGATCTTCTTAACCATTCATAAGGGCGAAAGAGGCTGTGGTCCTTAATTCTTCTAGGTCTCTCTTATTTCATGCTCTGATTGACCCTAAAAGTCTCCCTTTTTCAGCCATAATCTTTATTTGGAAAATAATGCCCCTCAACGAGTAAAATAATCAGTTGATTTTGGATCAGGGAAGAATGCTTCTTTGTGTTGAAGAGCATGGGGTCATCAGCATCTTTTATTATTTGGCTTGGAAGGAATAGTGGAATTTTTAAAGGAAAAGAATTACACTATTGTCTCAACTCTGAATGGGGCAAGGCTAATTTCTATCTTCGCTCTGGATCAACAAAAAACTTCAATAATTTCCTTTACTTGATAACTCTCAGCTGGATTAGATATTTAGAGTTGCATTTTCCGGCTAGAAGACATGCCTTGTGCTCTGAATTGCATGTAATGCTTTTTTCACTTTTCTGTTAATAAAATTCTTGTTTCTGTACAAAATAAATTCTCATTCATAAAGTTTCAGCATTATTCCTTCTGTTTAAAAAACTTATGTGATTACATTCTAACATTTACAAAACAAGAAGAGCATTTCGTCTTAGGCAGTAGAAAGCCAGAAGAATTGGAACCTCAATCAGTATGTGTTAAAACTGGTAAAATGCAAGGAGAGAAGCAAATTTATGGAACAGAAGTTCCACGCGGGTCATTTGAACGGGTCCACAACTACAAGAACCAGACTGAGTTTGAGAATGCACTTACAGGAACAATCAACTTTTGTCCTCCACGATGAAGTTCAAATTTCCAAAAAATTCCCTAGCAGTAATAAAGTTAAAAAGTAAGAAGTCGAATACTGGAAGGGACCTAATATATGAGCTAAAAACATGTACAGGAAACCAGATCTCATAACTGAAATGCAATGTGAAGGAAGCAGCATTAAGCAGATATAGCTCTTGTTTGACACCTATTTATAATCGGCCAAACCACTTTTTATCCACATATTTTGTGGGATCCACAAGTTTTATCCATTTATCCTTCACTTATTCCTATATATTCATAATCTAAATCGATTATAAATAACCTCCAAACATGCTTTTAGACAAAATCTGGTTTGCTGAAGTACTCCTTGATACTGTTCCAAACATTTTTCTAGTCAATGAAACAAGGATTTGCTGTCACCCACTTCTTAAATATGAAGGTTTCTAATTATGACATATAACTACAAAGAACGGTACAATTTTCTGAAATATGTGTGAACTTCATAGATTCACCTGAAGTCCTATTGTATACAACATCCGAATGGTTGTGAAGTTGGATATCTTTCTTCCACCCCCTACTTCAAGTTCAAGCCCACTACTGCAAAAACAGATAAATGTCACAAACACAAGGAAAAGTCTAATTGAAATATCTGAATAACAGTGCAAGCACAAAAAGAATCTTCTGATATAAAAGATATAGAAGGGTTGAAAGGCTTTCTTCCATCCTGAAATTCCAGGAATCCCTTTATTGTATTTTGAAACAGCAACCACAATGTCGCAATTGTGAAGCCCAACCAGTTATCTTGGCCAAAAAATGTTGACAATGTGAATGAATTGTAGGTTACACAAAACAGATACTCAAAAACTATCATGAAATCTGGATTTCACATCTCACATGAAAGAAAACTAAAATCAAATGTTCATCACGTAGTATTGAAGCAACAACTAATCCAAAAATCAAAAAGCCCACAACTGATGGTGTGGATGTATTTCTCTACCATAGCATGCAAAATATTCAGGTTATTTATCAATGTTGGAAATGTTCAGCAGTTGACAGGCCTATATGATTTTTACTGCTAGAATTTCTGAAAGAAACCGAAACTGAAAGGGATGGGAAGATTTTGAAAATAGTATTCAAAGCAAAGCTATTAAATTATATTCAATCAACTTCTATGTTGTGTGATATTAAAGATTCACTTTTTAAATCAATGGTTCATATATGTATATATGACTTCGAAAGCAAAAGCAAGAATTCTTGGTAACAAGTAGTTGGTGGTGCGGACAAAGTAGTCCCAACTCCCAAGGTCAATACAATTTGATTTTTAGCAAAGGACAACAAAAAATTGAGACATGTAATTTGTTAAAAGACAATATTTAAACCATTCGATCGTCCTATCTCATAGCTTAAGCTTTTAAATCAAGTACGTTAACATGGTATCAGAGCAAGCAAATATCTCGAGTTCAAGTCTTGCTAACACCCATTTATAAAATTGTGCAAGTGTAGGGCTTTGGTTGGAAAAAATAAATTTCGGCTACACATGAAGGAACGTATTGAAGACGATATTTAAATGAAATACAATTTAAGCTTTTAGATCATGTGTTCAAAAGCTGATCAATTTTCTATGCATACAGATGCAAGTATATTAGGGATCTTATCAAAGCTGGTGCTAAAAGACTACAAAGAAATCAAGTTCTTATAACTGTATTTAGGTGATCAAGGAGATGTGTGTTTGCTTCGGGCTTGTGGTACATATCAACTTTGGTGACCTGCACCACAGCCATTCACATTTCGACTCTCAGAGAATGTGCTCAGGAGAGAGACTGGCAAACTTCTCGCAGAAGGTTTGCTTTGGATTTAAAAAGAGAAGCTGACAATAAACCCATAAATGATGGAAATGTGTTTTCCCAAATGAAAGCAACTAATAAATTATGTGCTGTTTTAATCTAAACAAAAATCTCTGTCAACGGTAATGGGGAATAAACAGACAAATGAACTTTTTGGCATCTGATAATTTTCTTTTTGGTTTCCCAAATAGGCACTTTTGAAGATCTTATTAATTTTTTCTCCCTTCGTCTGGAGTTTGAAAATCTTAGTCAAAATATACACAGAAGCAGTCTATCACAGGATGATATTTGTCCAATGCGCTCATTATTGGAGTATAATATAGATTTTACCATTAAGGAGCTGTCTTCTAACATCAGTAAGATAACTAATTAACTCAATACATGGTGAATATTAACAAGTGCGGATATATTCGCTTAAACTCAGCCAGTTAGCCCAATCCTGAAACAAAAGCAGCCGATAAAGGCTCAGCTCGTGTTTACTACATGACAATATATATACACACATGATAGCTTATTTTTTAATGATACTCTTTGTTTCACAATCGCAGAAAAAAAAAGAAGAGAGAGAGAGAGACCATGGACTAATATATAAATTGAGCCAAATACCAAGAACATATAAAGATATATCATTTTCCACACCAATTTTTTTCCATGAGACTCCACTCCTTATATACAATATATTGACACCCTGGGAGCAGAACTTGCAGTCTATGTTAACTATGCAAACATGAATAAGGTAATTGGTCATTTTTAGGAAATAACATGGGAGAGAAAAATCAACAGCCTTACCTTCCAACTCTGCCTGCAATTCGCCCATGAGATTTTGAGGAGAAGCGGTGGGTGTAATGGCCCACTGCGCCAAAAGAACCTGTGCCAATCTACAATATAAAGAACATGAATGATGAGATGGCATTTATTAAGCCTCCGCTTGGCCCCCATTAAATCTCATCAAATTAAATTAAAATTTTCTCTCTCCTATTTTCAATTCACACAATCTTCAATAAAATAATATAACATGTAAATCGAAAACTTTTCATTCTTTTACAACCGTCCATTTATCAAAAAAACACTATTCCCCCCCGAGGAAGCATGAAAAAAAAAGCTTTATGTATTATCTTCACTTCCTTTGGAAAACATCCACACGCAATAATTATTTGAAAAATAAAACCTAAAATGTTGAAGCACTAAGAAGAAAGTTCAAACCGAAAATGCAGAATCCAAAATCCAATTGAGCCTTCAGAAAATTACAGGAGATGAGAAGTCCCCCTGTACATTACTTATTTAGACTGTAGAGCTCAAACTACGAAAAATTTTGTCAGAGAAAGTCCAAAATTTAGAAGCACCTATGAAAGATGTTCCCCTGCCCATAGAATCCTGAAAATCATAAAAGCGTGACTTAAGGACAGAAATCTTTTGGGTGACTGTCAGAACCTCATGAACAGCTTTAACATTCCGCTGCTTGAACCCAGAATTTTCTTGCCCACACTCAATTTAAGGCGAGGATGGATAAAATATCAGTAAAACATGCAGACTGAACAAAAACTTTCAAGAACTAGTAAGCCCATGTAAAAGATGTTACAGAACAATAAGCCAGGAAGAAGGAGATTGGCCCCGAGGATATTCCCTGGAGCTCTATAAAATAGAGCAAACACGTAATTTCATAGAAAACTGATTTTCCAGTATTAACTCAAAGTTCATGGAACTAAATAGAAATATTTATAAATTCTTTGAGTTCAGGGAGAACTTTATTGGATAAGATTGAAGCATGTATCCCATAATCCAGCCAACTAGATATAGCCCCTATTTGGTCCCCATTCTCTAAAACTTATTTTTTACTCAAACTAATTTTCAACCACACATTTCATGGGATCCTCAACTTTTCAATCACATATTTCATCAACTTTTCTCAAAATCTACTAAAAATATAATTTTTAACTAAACCAAATAGGGGGATAGTAAATTCAATTTTGCTAGCCAGTGGAAACTACTCCCTCCATCCCAATTATATAGGCTGAGTTTCATTTTTCTCTTGTCCCAAATACATAGGCTTGTTTCCTAATTTATAATATTTTATTTTATTTCTTTACCAATATACCCTTATTCAATTTTCACCACTTAATATGCCAACTTCTTGAGATTATTCAAATACACACATTCTCACTTCTTGGAAAATGTAACAACTCTCATTTCTTCTTCTTCAAATTAAATCACTAAAATTCTTTTACTAATTCTAATAATAATTTATTACTACATTCTGAAAATTAAATTGGGGTAAATTACGAAAGATCTTCGCAAAAATTAATTTACCAATGACATTAAAGAAGATTTCTTAATCCGTGTGAAAAATGAACCAATCCTATATAATTGGGACGGAGGGAGTATATTTATTCCAAGGATATTACCAAGCAGTGGAAAGCATGGAAAAATGAAATAATTTCTCAGCAGAAGTTATAGGAAAATCTTTTTCTCATCATCTTAAGTTCTAATAAATGGATTCTAGCATATATAATACTACAGCTGAAAAAGCACATAAAGATAAATCACATGATTGTTCTTTGTGTTGTTCAGATACCGGATGAGCAAGCACTAGCTAGCAAAAGTATATCAACTAGTTGGATGATAGTGAAAAGTCTTTCAAGAAATTTGTAGTGATAAGAAAATTGACACACATGGTTTAATTGTCTGAGTGTGTGTGAGGGTGTGTGTGTGTGTGTGTGAGGGTGTGTGTGTGAGTTTATTTGCTAAATAATCAAGATATGTGAACTAGTTTCTCAAAGAAATTCCCACACCAAAAAAACTGCGCAAGCATTACTGCAATATATACATCGGTTAGCCCTTTGCCAGGTGAAAAAACACAACAGAACTTATCATTTCAATCATATCATTCAGCATTGTCGCCTGGGTGAGATTAAAAAACTCATGAAGCAAGAGTTGGTTTGGTATTCTGGCATATTAATTGACTACAATAAAGTTTCCATTCAAAGAAACAGTTCAGAAAATCAAATTTGTGAGAACTCTAGTAAATGATCGATCGTGCATTATTTTATGCTAGAATTGACAAGATGACAAACATGTTAATTTGATAATATCAAAAATAATACGTGAAAAACACTTAGTAATCTTCGAATTTCTAGAATCATAAGAATCATATCTCAACTTCCATTATTAACATACAATTTCATGCATCTCTTAGTTTTCATCCTAAGAATAAGGAAAAACAATCAGTACTTTCAAAGTACATATGCTGCAGTTAGCAGTGAAAATAATTTATGCAGTACAAGAAAAATAGAAGTACTACCTTAATCTCTCCGGACGCAGCACTTTTCTGCTCTTTCTTTTGCCATCCAACACCTATAGACGACTCTGGACCTAAAATAAGTTCTATCTGGAAGGTGGAAAATGTAGTAAATAATTATTATAATTACAAAAAGAAAAAGTCAATATATAGCTTAAAACAATTTAGAGAAGCTGTAAAATATGGTTAGCCATGTGCTTCAACTTGACCCATACAAATTGGTAGAGACTAATTAGAAGCCAACTATACAAACTTCCCATCATATATCTAGATGGTAAACAGGCTCATGGAAGCCTAGAAACGTAGAAACTACTCCAAGATTAGTCATACTCGTCATGCGTGCAGGAACCATCTTGTGCCACAGAGAAAAAGCTTACATTTCCATTTGTTGTCTCTGAGAGTTGACGAGTCCATGTATTAGAAAGATTAATTGAACCATCTCTCAAAGACATGGCAAAGCCCATTGTTGCAGTAGAGTGAAGAGACAATTGGCTGAAATAAAAAAGCCAACAACAAGTCACTCAAGACATAAGAGCTAAATATGAGAAAACATTAGGGACCATCACCCTACCGAGAAGTTTGAATTCCGATTAGTGCTCGCAAACCAAGAGAACCCATGAATTCTACAGAAGAAACTGAAGACATCTGATGCCTAAGGACCACCGATGCAGCACCACCACCAGAATTCCCATTAACAGCCAAATTACCGCCCAAGGAAATGGCATTGTGTTTGGACATTTTAGAATGAACTTCACTGGCCATGGCCATCCTGACGTTCATACATAAAAACATTAAAAGAAAGATGAGCACAAGATATTGGCTCTTATCCCAAAGTATGCTAAATGAAGACAATGCATTACAACCAATATAGTAGATTATGAATAAAATAGTTTTCAAATCCTGAACCAGTTGTCAAAACTTTACTTCTGTGTTCAACACTTGAATGATGAGAAGAAATTTCTAGCAGCATAAAGCACCATGATCATTAATGCATAACATTCGCTTGATACACAATAGACTTCTACAAGAGTCAATGCCAACCAGTAACAAATATCACTTTATTCGAACAGAGGGAATAAAAGAAATGAACAAGGCAAAATAATATAGTTATACCCTCTCATAATGCCATCACCCTCTAAAAACTGTGGCCATGATAAATTTGCGAGAATCGAACCAGAAGGTTGGACATGTGCTAAGACCTTTTCTTGTTCCTTCTGACGCCGCAATCTCTCAAGTTCTTCCTTGATCTCTTCAACTTTATTCAGTTTGGGACCAAGCTCCAAACCAGATGTTAATCCTTCCATACCATATATATCATAAATTTGCCTTTTATTTTGATCACATAAAATTTCATAGGCTTCACATATTCTTTGGAAGTTCTCTGTAGCTATTTCCTTCATCTGAAAGAAGTGATGAACACAATCTCAATAAGTAAAAAAAAAAAAAAAAACGAAAGGCCAACAATGACCTCAATTACTTTGTCCCCACCCTAGAAAAGGAAGAAAGAAGAAAAGAAAAGGATACCAATGATCAAAACGTGAAAGTTCCAAAGACAGAAACATCTGCATTCAGATGCAATGTAATAACTATAAACCCAACCCCAGCATGCCAACAAAGGAAATGGGGGCACAAAAAAACTTGCCTAGGAGAAGAATATTCTTGCTTGAGCATAATTATAAACACATAATCAACAGATCGCGACTGAGAAAACTACTACATGATGTGAACAGAACAAAGCCAAATGCAATTGAACAAAATGCTAATTAATCTACTACGGCCAGGTTTAATAAAATCCAATTGCAGTTCAATTAGATGAACAAGGTTGAGTAGCTTGGTGTGTTTAAAAAGGCAGAATCAAGTAATGTTCCTTTGTGACGAGGCAGAAGCCGCGAGGCATTTTCGGTCGTAAGATTCACCATAAACCCAAAAAAATGTCAAATAATTATTAAAATGCAAAATAAATGTATAATAAATCATAAACGGTCTTCAAAATTCATAATAGAACAATATAAAATGAATAAATAAATAAAATTACAAAGTAACAAAAAAGAAACTATTACTTTAGTTGGTAGGACAGTAGATTATTACCAAAATAGGTCTTTAAGGAACACAGTCTTTAAATGTTTTAGTACTAGTCGATTCCCAAGGTGGGTTAATCAGAAAATACGTACAATCTTTAAAAGTTTGGTAAACTTTAGCAGGTTTCCAAAAGGGGGTCAATCATAATTTTTAATGTTTTGTAGGCACACACTTAAAACAAAATAAATAAGCTAATAAAATTAAGGAACGTGTCTCACAAGCCTTAAGAAGTGTGCCTTACTCAACTGAAGCATGCGCATCAAATTACTGCATTACAATCAGTACCTTTGAGGGGTTGATGTTCGCCTCTCTTTAACTTGACTTCAATCGAGATCTTTTAATGCATCCACACATGGTTACGGTTGACGAAATAGTCGACAATTGCATTTTAGTCCAACAGGTTGCACAAAGATATCAGTTACAAGAAAATTACGCATACGTCCCATGTAAGTTCTAGTAAACATGCTTACTTCCATGAAAGATATATTGTAATTTTGGTTGTCGTACATCTAAAAAGGCTTAATTGAGTATCGATTTCCTGTAATTGTAAAATAATTCAAAAGAATATAAAAGTATAAAAATATAACCATAAATTCATAATAAATCATAAAACATCTTGAAAATCAATAAAAAGATGAAATTAATAGTATAACTTGCGAACAAACTAAAAATAAAAACACATTATAAGTTCTCAAATTAATAATTACATAACAAATTGTAATCTACTAATGTAAATAGAAGCAACCTACATGCCTCATATATCATTACTACAAATAGAATAATTAAAATATTTAATTCTTCCATCCCTCGTCACAATAAGATTCTTATAATTCTTTATGCTTCTACTCCACTTGCGAAGTGCATAAGGAAAGATAAAAAGGAATAGGAAAAAAAAACTGTACTCTACGCTATAAAAAATAATACAAACGATCACCCCCTAACCCAAGTCGTCTGGGTCCACCCCTGGCGTCAGATACTACGACTATTTCCAAAGAAAAATTGGCACCAACAAAATCTCATCTCGGTACCAAACTAGAACCCAAAAGCTACAACACATGAATATTTTGGATGACTAAGAGTAACCCTCTGATGTGTAACCGCAAGTCAGCTACTAAATAAAACCTTATCCTCACCGTCTGCTAATTTTAAGTACTGACAAGGTTAAAACAAATTAGAGGCACAAATCTGTGCCGTGGCTGGGACCGGGACTAGGACGTGCCTAGGGCTGACCTTCCATTAGAGTTGGGCACGACATAGCATGGTCTATGTCCAGGACGTGCCTAGGGCTGGCCCACCACTAGAGCAGGGCAAAGATACGACTTGGTCCATGACATGACTGCCCCCCCCCTCACCCCCACCAAAAAAAAAAAAAAAAAAAAAAGCTACTAGAGTTTGACCTATAAAACATATTGGATCTAGGTTTTAATAACAAATCTGACATGACTCCGGTATCATTAGCAGCACTTAACACATTATAAATGAATTATGTTTAAACGGCAAGAAGCAATCACATATTGCACTTACAGTTGTCCAAGATTTGATAGATCAAAATCTGGAGCAAGCTCTTGCACAATGTCATTGGGTGGTTGACCACACTCTTGCATTTTCTGCATGAGCTCAACAATCTTGTTGAAGTTATCTGGCTCACTATCATAAACTTGATTTAGGTCTTTTATAAGCTCATACTGGTGGAAATAACGTGCATATTCTTCATTGGATAAGCTTGGTTTATTGTCTTCCAACCATTTCGGATATCTTTCTCCAATCTCTTTCATAGGTTCGTGAAGAATTTCCTTTGACAGAAGCTGCTGCATCATGGTCTCCACCATTGACTCCATATCCTATAAAAATAAGACAAAAGCAATGGATACTCATTTTTATCAAGTGTAAGTTTGTCATTATAGGGAAAAAGAAAGGACACGGAAAATGTTAGACTAAGTTTAAAGTAACTTAAACTTACTCTTAAGTAACACTGTTGCATAAGTTACTTTTTTATTACAAATGGCATGTCAACGATAATGTGCAAATCTATATATTATTCACCATGATCTAAAAGACCCAAAGAAAGAGAGAGAGAATAAGTATCATTCGTATAATAATCTAACAAAAGTGACGTTTTTCTAATTCATGGCATCATTCTGTATATTCTTCTACATTACAAGGTGTTACTGGAAGATGTTCGCAATTATAGTTGGGAAGAAAGAGAGACAGAAAAAAGAGAATTCCTGCTGATTGTTCCATTACCGACAAAGATATCTACCAGCCACAACTACAAAACAATAATATAGATATTTACCACTTTACGCCCAAGAATAGTATTATATAGAAGATTGAGATATTGCATAAGCAGTGGCAAGGGGGCAAAAGGTTGAGCAAATCTCAATTTTGACATCCCCAGTGGGGTTTAAGTAACAAGCTGGCAAAATTAACCTCCAAAAATTACTAAAAGAGATATAGCCAAGGTAACACAAAAATGCTCCCATGCATGCTTGTGCAACTTATATCCTAGAAAACCAAAAAATTCAAGGAATGACGTTTCTGTATCATAGATTTTAATAGACACAAAAATGTATAGCTTTCCATTGCATTATCTCCATGAGTAAATTTCAGTCTGGCTACTTACTTCAATTTGCCTTTGTTTACTTAATTAATGGAAGATTGAACCCCATCTGACTATAACACTTATCTTACAGTCTTGCCTGTTAAATTGACTTGTGTAAGTGAATTGGAAATTTGGAATAAAGCTCCCCCCTCCACTAAGTGCAACTTATTAGCTTGCCTATCATCTCCTTCCAGGTTCAAAGATCTTGTATACAAAAATAGCCACTAAAAATGCATGTAACAGCTAGATTCTTGGCGTACAAATAGGGAACATCTTCAATAAACAAGGTGATAGAGTAAACAGACTTCAGGTGGCGTGATCATTATTAAGGGGGAAGAAGGAATTCATGAACCTTGATGCCCCGTGAAGATGCCTTCAACAAACAGTCCTAGTTCAGCAAAGGCTGTAGTTGGTCATATGTCTATTCCTCTCCATCTATACATATGTGGTGAGAGATAAACCCCACCGCCCACCCCAAAAAAAAAAAGAATTTTATAGAAAGCATCAGCAGAAATGAAATTAACTGGATTTACACTTGAAGCAGTCAGTGAATCATTAAGTCCACGGAAATTTGTGGGATGGACATGCAAAATTTTCAGAAGTGAAAAATTTAGTGGTAATAGACCAATAAGAGATGAGGTGGCATTTCAATAAACATCTGAGAAATTGGCAACAATATTTATGGTGGTGATGAGAAAAAGAGGAAGCAATTAGCATGGGTAAAGAGCAGTAATTCTTTTTTAGGGATCTTGGAGGAACAAACATTTTAACTTTGTAGAAGTGGATTCAGCTATTACAAGTCCCCAAAACCGAATGGCAGGCGTATTTGCAAAAACAAGCACAGAAATATAATATCAATAATAGAATCAATTGGAATGTGAAATATTTGGTGTTTGAGGAAGAAGTATTAGCTAAAAGGAAATAGATTCCTCGTGTAGAGTTTCAACATGCTAAAATCAACTCATAAATTTTGGGTAGAATCTTCATTGAAATTACAGGTAGATCAACAACTATTTCCCAATTTCATAAATGTATATCATTTGAAACACCAGTTGTAAATCTCGTGTTCTGAATTAGAATTCTACAAACCCCACTTGTGATCAACTACGGCCACTGCCATTACACACTCTTCTTGCTGCCACTACCATCTTTTGAAAATTTTGATAATATATTATAACCCAGTTTCATATACAATATTTTTTCAAACATCTGATAACACATAGAAATAGGATAAGTGACTATTGATATCGTCCAATTCACTCTCTCAAAATCTGATTCCTATTTATTTTACAAAAAGTGAAGTAACCCCGCTCCCCTTCCATATCATCCAACTTCCTTACATACCAAATAGAGCCTCTAGATAATTATAAGAGAGATTCTAATGCACCAATTAAGTCTTCAAGGATGGGGATGCCAGAACCTTCCTATGGTATTAAACAAAAAATTAACAATGAAACTATTACCGGTTTAGGCATCAACATCTTCAGATTATGTTGTTGCTTAGGCATCAAATGATGTACATTTTCCTCTTCTAGATTTACATAGATCGCATACAAGAAGTAAAATTTGGCATTCTGATTCGCCAACAAAGTATCTGTATATGCACAAAGGCAATAATAGCCAAAGATCATCCACATTCTTGATCCATTTACAAACAAGAAAACTTCCACATAATAGACTTGCTAACAAGGTACTAGATATACAAGAAACTACATTAACCTTAACATTACAACACATGTCAAATCAGAACTAAAAATAACAATCATTTCCGTTCAAATGAATGAGCAATTCATATTTGCACAAAAAACATGAATTCAAGAAAATACAGCAAGAACACCAACCTGAGAGCCAGCAAGTTCCTCAAACTGTTTAACCCAATCCTCAATCATCGCATCATTCCCGAAATTTTCTCCACCCGGTGGAAGTTTCTGACCTGTCACTGACTCTAAACCTTTGACAGCTTCCCTCGTTTGCTCTCTTAGCTTATCAAGAGCCTCAGAAACATGGGACTCCCCCTTTGCTACCTTTTGTTTGCCCTTTTTCTTACTCTTCAAATCAGGCAACCCCATCCCCAATCCTTGAACACCCCCACTTGACAGTGAAGATGAACTATCTTGCTTCTTCTGTCCCTTACCATCATCAATCTTTTCATTACTCACACCTCTATAAACCCAAAAATGAAAGAAACAGAAGAGTAACAATCCTTTTCAGTCATTGTTCAAAATCAAAATAAAAAACTAAACCCTAAAACATTAAATTATGATATTATACATGTACACATACAGATAGCTATACATCAAGTGATAGAAACAAATAAAAGTTGGACCTTTGAGCAGAAGAGGTGAGATTGAGGTTCTGAAAATCATCCAAAGCACCTGCAAAATGTTCAAAAAACATAAAATTCACTTTCTGGCTGTGTTTATATCTCTTTGTGTGTATTTAGTATTTATGTATGGACACAGATATATACAAACACACACACACACACACACACACACACACATATAAGATTCAAAAAGAAAGACGGGTTTTCTTACTGTCAAGAAGCTGGTCCAAATCCTCGGAAGGGTCAGCCATGGATATCTGTTTTCCCAATTTCCTTTCTTTACAGATAGTATTTAGAGACCTATATCATACGACTAATATAAAAGGAAAAAAATTCCTTGCCAGTAAAATTTAAAATCTATAATTGTGGGTTAAAGGAATGGAGTTTTATGAGACTCTGCAAAAGTGAGTTAAAGCGTGTCATCCATCGGAGTTATCGAAGCCGCCGAGAAATATCCAATTCAGCGTTTTGCTTTAGAGCTTGTTTGTTTGGGATTTTAATTTAATTAAAATCAATTTTTTTATCGTTATTTCATTATTTTAATCGTTATTTTTGAATTTTTTTCTCTCAAGTAAAATTCACTTTATCTCTAACTGTGAAAAAATCAATTATTAAAATTTCTACCAAACAAGCACTTAGCTATTAACAACGTCAAATTTAGATGAATAGTTTTTTAAACAAAATTAAATTATTTTGACAGAGTAAAAAATATAGGAATGACAGTTTGGCTAAGTTCTAAATATTTTTTCAATAAATATATTATCATATCAATTTTTATTTATTCATTATAATTAAATTTTTTTGATAAATACACTACAATTATGTTATTGATACAGCCTAGTCCATTTAACAAATAAGTGGTACACTGGTACACCTCTCTCTCACAAAGACAAATGAATGGTTTGTTTACATTTGGAAAAATGAATAAATAATAAAAAATAAAATTGTTTGTTTTCTAACTTGTACCTACAAGAAAAGTGATAATGATAAATGAAAGTGTTTCTCTTTGAATTATTTCATGGATATGGCTATTTGTAGGAGGATTTTTATTATTGGAATAAGAATTTGAGTTTTTTTACTCTTGATTTTCAAACGTCCATAGATTATCTTCTAATTGATATTTGAAAAGGACTAATTCCTAATTTCCTGGTGAAATAAGAATGCTTAATTTATATCCAAGGACACGTAGAAACTCAAATGAAATTGTCATTAGATTCAAGAACCCATTCTCGTTAAATAAAATAAAAATATCAAAAAAAAAAAAAAAAACTAATAGTATGATTAAAAATAAGAGAAACTCGGATCATATTTAAAAAATTATAATACTAAGTAAAGATAAAGAAATAAAAAAGAGAAGAAAAAGGAAGTTTAGCCCCTGTTTGGTTCTCATTCATTTCTCATTAAAATAAAAAATATGACCATTATTCATCACATCAAGCCACCAAATTTGAATTTTTATCTCTTATATAGAGCCCGTAACAACTATATTTTTCATTCTCATTCTTTCAAAAATGAGAAACAAATAGGGCTTAATGGTGTTAAGAGGCCTTGGTGTACATAAGAATTAAAGAGATCATTACGTACTGTGTCATTTTATTTATGTCCAATTCAGTAAATATGGAAAAATAATTAAAAATGTGGTGTAACAAAAAAATTCATAGTGGCAATATAATCATCCATACTTGTGTTCTCAATTAACTATTTTGTTCATTTTTATCCTCATACCCTTCATGAATTTATATGGATTAATGTTATCATGTCCTTGATAATTTTCGTCCAAAATGCTAGTTAGAAGTATATATAGATTTGTCCCTCATATTTTTTACATAAGGAAAAAATAGTAAATACGAAAACGAACAACACATATGGTCTGTTATCTTAAAGTACGCTAACTAAATATTTTGATAAAATCATTATTAGGAACAAATAAAACTAGTTAATGGAAGGTCAAGATTCAAAATAAAGAACATGACCAAAAAAAAATGGAGAACAGGACTGCGACAATTAGAAAAGTTAGAGACATTCAGTAGAATGAAAAGTAGTACATCAAAAGAAAAATGGATAAATATATATGTACAAATTTTGGTGTACAAAATTTTTCACTCACTCTCCCATATGTGCGGGTCTCATGTGCATTTTAGAAATGACGGGTTGTGGTCCCCACCCTTTGTTGTGAATAGTGAGTAAATAATTTTGGAAAAAGTGTGAGTACATATAAACTTGTCCAAGAAAAATATGGTGGTCATATAAGCAACTTTAATATACTTTCTATTTTCAAAGAGCATATTTAACAATCTAGATAATATCTATAAATTTATAGGGCAAAAAATTTTAGTGGCTCTTAATTTTACTACTCCCAAAAAGCATTTATTATTTTCTATATCTTTTATTTTTATTAGTTTCCTTCCAAATTATTATATTATTTTTGTACATTGAAAATTAAAATAGTTTAAATACATTAATTATAGAGAGTGAGTTAACTCACTCTCTATTTTAAAATATTAATTCAAAGAGTCTTTTGAAATAAAATTTTAAGGATTGACTTTTTAAGATGAAGAAAACCTTATGTTTAAAGAATCTTTTGGAGATGCTCTTCCAAATATGTCTAGATAACTTCTATACAAAAGTAAAATGAGTTTTAACTTTTAAGTAATTTATAATTCTTAAATATATTTAGATAATTTAAATTTTTTCTAATTTTTTAACACAAATGTTAGATTTATTTTTTTTCAAAAAATAACTATTAACTTGTAGTAATATTTCAAAATTTTAACGTTGTTAAACATAAAACATTATGTATTTAAAAACTTATTTTTTCACCAATAAGTAAATTTACATAAAGCAACTTTTATTTTTTTTAATAAACATCTCTTGTTAGTTATCTAGCCCCTCTTTGAGCCCTCATTCTCATGATAAAAATGAGTTTTTGAATAGTGTATTGATGAAAAATTTGTGGCTAAAAAATAAGGAAGGGTTTTGAATTTACGTGTAATATTACTTTATTATAGAATATGTGGTTGAAATGATGTCTAAATAATATTTAAGAATGAATTTTTTTCAAAGAACGAGAATCAAACAAAGGCATAATATTCGAGCAATAAAAGTGTTCAAGTTACGTTGTCACTCATAATTAAATTGTGCACGTAAAACCTTTGATGTGAAAGTATTAACGAGGGTGGGTTTATCGGATGGCAGTATGGCACATTTCATAAGCCCGAAGAATCCATTCAGATGAAAGCAAATTCTTAAATGAAACAAGAGCCACAACTGGAGTGTGTAAGATTAACTTAATTTTTGGTCGATAATGAAAGAATTAAATCAGGTAAGTTGGAAATATGCTCTAAATAACTATCCAAAAAGAAGCGTTAGGAATGAGGATGACCAAAATCCTAGCAAGAAGAAGTTTCCTTTCTGTAGCAGCTAACCATTCACAAGACAGAACTACATTCAACTGCAACACAAGCCTAACAAGCCAGCCCATCCAATATTTATGTCCCATTGTCCCCGAAAGATAAAACGATAAAAATGGTTCACTAAAATAAAAGAAAGATGGCTTCATAACTAGTGTGCCTAAAAGTAACTAGCAAATTCCTAACAATTTTATGACAACTGGAGGATTCAAGCCAGTTTGTACCTTCGGGTTCCAAGTAATTAATACCGGCATATATCTATCAACAATTGCAACTTGTTCAGTTACTGTTTGATTGGGGATCACTATTGTGAAGTAGCATTGGACATCGGAAGGTTGGGAGCAAGTATCCATTGTTGTAGGGGTAGCATAGTAAGCTTTGAAGGCATATGAAGTCTGGGTGGAATATTTGAACCCTGAAAAGCATGAAGGGCTACTAGAGGACATGGTCGAGCATATAAAGTCTGTGTGATAGGATTTGGAGGGTACAGAGCTTGAAGTCCTTGTAGTCTGTACATTACTTGGTGACCTTCCTAGAGTTTGAGCTTAGAAATGTGCTTTTTACCAGAAAGATGACGATCAAAGACATCCCGTGTATCACACTTTACATTGCACAAGTCACATATCAAGGGAATTACAACTTTGAGTTTCGGAGGTTGCCTTAGTGTATCAGAAGTTTTCTTACGCTTTCCTCCACAACCGCCTTGCATATTATGTTTCCAGACATGTTTCAGATTGAAAGCTCTGTTAGACTATATACTTACAATCTAATCATGCTATATAAACTTTAAATAGCATATAGATTAATTGCGAAAATTAAATAGACTGAAAATATACCTCCAGCCATTGATGTCAATTGTGCAATCTGAGAATGCAGCTTTACATTTTGGATTGGAGTGCTTCTAATGCCTTCTCAATTCCTTGACAATGGTGTAAGAAAACTAAATGGAATATATGGCATTAGGGGCCCAAAATCGTGTTCCATTTATAGGCTCTATCATTATTGAGTCTACCTTATTCAATACCAATAATTATGCAATTATTGGCAAAATTGGCATAATTTATAGGCCACTTTATTTGGTATCAAAATTTTCTCACGATACCAAAAATTCCTCACTCAAAATAGGAAAGAAACCAACAATCTCCCACTTGGCCCAAAAATTCTATCATTTCCTATAGTAAGAAACAAATACATGAATCATGGCGATATGTCCTCTTAGAACGAGCATTATCTTTCATGTATTACAATGTACTGTGTATCTTAACATAAGCACATATAGCTTAATGAATAAACCTTATGTTTATTCAAGGTCCAACTATTAATGATATTTCTTCAACTAATGAATGTGTACACAACACAAATGAGAAATTATCACTATTGAAAATAGAGTTTTACTACTAATGACATTGGTCTATACTACGAAATCATTTTAAGGAACCAAGTCCCATTCGGTCTACATGATCCTTGAACTTCAAAAGTGGCATACCTTTTGTCAAAGGATTAGCAATAATTAATTCAGTGTTAACGTGTTCAATGACCACTGTTTTATCTTTAACACGTTCTCTTATGGCTAAAGACTTGATGTCGATGTGTTTGCTTCGACTACCACTTTCGTTATTTTTTGTCATAAAATTGCAGCTAAATTATCACAAAATATCCTCAGTCGCCTAGAAATTGAATCCACATTTCTAAGTCCAAAGATAAAACTCTTCAACCATACACCGTGCGAGGTTGCCTCAAAACAAGATACGAACTCAGCCTCCATAGTGGAAGTAGCAGTTAAGGTTTGCTTTGCACTTCTCCAAGATACAGCTCCACTAGCAAACATGAAAATGTATTTAGATGTTGATTTCCATGAATCAACAAAGCCAACAAAGTCCGAATCTGAGTAACCAATCACTTCCAGATTATCAGTTCGTCTATACATAAGCATGTAATCTTTTGTCCCTTGAAGGTGCCTTATCACTTTCTTTGCAGCTCTTCAGTGGTCCATACCTTGATTACTATAATATCTTCCCAACATTTCAAGGGTAAATCCAATGCCAGGCCTTATGCAGACCAACACATACATTAGGCTTCCAACAACAGAAGCATATGGAATGTTCTTCATTTGTTCCTTATCAAAATTATTGTTAGGGCATTGGTTCAAACTGAATCTATCACCCTTTGCAATGTGAGCTATACTTGATGAACAATCTTTCAATCAAAATCTGTCTAAAAGCTTATTAATATAGGTTTCTTGTGACAGACCCAAAATACCTCGTGGTTTGTCCCTGTAGATTTTTATGCCAATGATGTAAGATGTATCACCTATATCTTTCATGTCAAAGTATTTAGAAAGAAATTGTTTCACCTCATATAGCAAATTCCTATCATTGTCTGCAAGTAAAATATCATCCACATATAGAATAAAGAATCAAATTTTACTCCCACTGACCTTCTGATATATACATTGATCCATAATGTTCTCCATGAAGCCAAATGAAGAGATAACATCATGAAATTTTAAATACCATTAACGGGAGGCTTGTTTCAATCCATATATAGATTTCTTAAATTTGCACACCAAATGCTCACCACTACTAGAAGAGAACCCTTCTGGCTGTTTCTTATACACCTCTTCCCCTAGGTCTCTATTGAGAAAGGTCGTCTTCACATCCATTTGTTGCAACTCTAAATCAAAATGTGCAACCAATCCCATAATGATACGTAAAGAATCTTTCTTAGATACGGGAGAAAATGTCTCCTTATAGTCGATTCCTTCCTTTTAAGTAAATCCCTTGGCTACGTGTCTTGCTTTATATCTTTCAATGTTGCCTAATGAGTCATTCTTTATCTTAAAGACCCATTTACATGTAATGGCCTTTGCACCATTAGGCAACTTGACAAGATCCTAGACTCATTGGATGCCATAGAATCAATCTCATATTTCATTGCATTATACCATAAATTTGATTCTTTACAATTTATGGCTTGTGAAAAAGTTTCAGGATCATTTTCAGCTCCGATGTTATACTCCGATTCTTGCAAATACACAATATAATCACTAGTTATCTCTGATTTCCTTACTCTAGTAGATCTCCTTAATGTTGTATCAACATTTTCCTAAGGATCATGTTGTTCAACTGGTTGTTCAATAATTTCAAGCAATTCTTGAACATCTTGATCTACTAGATTGTCATCAGCGATTTGTGGAACTTCAATGATTCGTTGTCCAACACCCATTTGAACTTGAGGGGTGTTGCGAATGATAATAAATCTGTCACTTGAAGTGGAAGGTTGAGCATCAATATGATTTATTTCAGACAAAATGTCCGGGAATCATCAAATCATTCTAAAGAAACTTCGCAGTTCTTGACTCCACATTCCTAGTGCTATGAGATGGACAATACAATCTATACCCTTTTGACCTTTCAGCATATCCAATGAAATATCCACTAATAGTCCTTGGGGTCTAGTTTATTCTCTTGTGAGTTATAAACTCTTACTTTAGACGAGCATCCCCAAATGCGCATATATTGCAAACTCGGTTTCCAACCTTTCAATAATTCAAATGGTGTCTTTGAGACAGCCATGATTGGAACTCGATTTAATATATACACTACCGTTTTAAGAGCTTCGATCCATAAGGATCTAGGAAGCTTGGAGCTGCTAAGCATACTCCGACTATCTCATTCTCTTGAAGAAACTTCTCAAATGGATTGGGTGCTTGTCCATCCTCAATGTATCTACCATAATATTATCTACCCTATTTGTTCTCATGATCTTAATTTGCTTTCCACATTGTTTCTCGACTTTGACCTTAAAAAACTTAAAGGAATCTATTGCTTCGTTCTTGTTATGAAGCAAGTAGATATACATGTATTGTGAATAATCATCAATGAAAGAGATGAAGTATTTCGGACCATATGAGTCCATGTCTGGACTACAAATATCTGAATTGATGATTTCTACCATGTCTGAACTCTTCTTAGCACCTTTGTTGGATTTGTTGGTCTGCTTTCCCTTAATGTGGTTCACACAAGTGCCGAAATCAGTAAAATCCAAAGTACTAAGTACTCCATCATTCACCAATCTCTTAATCCTTTCCATGGAGATATGTCCCAATCTCTGGTGTCACAATGTAGAAGAATCTTCATTCATAACACATCGTTTCATACCAGTGTAAACATGCATAACATTATTATCAGTACTATGTTGTAAATTAATAGAGAAAAGACCATTAGACAAATTACCATTCCCAATAAGATCGGATTTATAAAATAAGCTTAAAGATGTGTCTGAAAAATTAAACGAATATCCCAAAGGTACAAATCTTGAAATCGAAATTAAATTTCTAGAAAAACTTGGAACATAAAAGGTCTTTTCCAATTCTAAAACATAACCATTATTTAAAACTAAACTACATGTTCCAATAGCCTCCACATGTGAACCCATCTTGTTTCCTGATAAGATGCTTTGTTTACTTCCCACCGACTTCCTTAGATTTCGCATACCCTGCAAGGTATTTGAAATATGGATTGTAGCACCAGAATCAACCCACCATGTATTATGATTAACATCAGCCATATTTGATTCATAACAAATAATGGAGATTGAATTACCTTTCATCTCAAGCCATTTCTGAAATTTGATACAATCTTTCTTCATGTGCCCATTCTTTTTACAAAAGAAGCACTTATTTTCCCTTTTGATTTCACCTTGGGGTGGTATTTTACCTTTCCCCTTTTGCTTGGCTTGGTTATGATTTTTTCCTTGGTTCCGATCCTTCTCACGTGTTGCCAACAGTGCATTCTCACTCATTTCCATAACAACCTTCCTTCATCTTGAACACACATGGTCAGAAGTTGATTGATAGACTCTTTGTCTTTATGCGTGTTATAAGAGATTTTGAATGGTCCATATTACTACGAAAGAGTATTCAATATATAGTGCACAAGGAAGGAATCAGACATATCAACCTCCAAAGTTTTCAACTGAGCTGCAATGTCCCTCATTTGCATGATGTGCTCATGCACACCTTTTACACTATCGAGCATTAAGGTTGAAAATTCCATTATCAGAGTGCTAGCAAGTGCTTTGTCTAAAGTTGTAAACTGTTTATCAATAGCCTTCAGTAATGCTTTGACATCGTCATATTTATCGACGGAGCCTCGAATACTAATAGAGATTTTGGTCTTTATGAACATCATACTAAGGCGATTAGACCGCTCCCACTGTTCATAAAGAGTCTTTTCTTCTGGAATTCTGGTCGTAGTAATATTCGGCTTGTCTTTCCTTATAGCATAATCAATATCCATGCACCCCAAATGAAGGAGAATTCTCTCCTTCCAACTTTATAGTTGTCCCCTTTCAATTCGGGAATTTCACACTTAATATCAGAGAAATTTGTAGGTTGCATGACTGCAAGAAAATCAAACATGCATAAAATTTGAAACAAATGAATACATATCGTGTTTACCCAATGTAAATCATGTTTCAAAATTATGAATCTAGTGACATAGAACTTGCCTGTCGGCTAAAGTCCTACTCAATTAGATCCATGTATAAACTTTATAAAAAAACTATTAAATCATGTTCCAATTCTTAATTCTTATGGGTAATTAAGAAAGTAATTCAATATTTTGTCCTAGTTGATCATACAAATATAATAAAAATTCATGTGGGATAAATTTTACGATATTAAATATGATCAACCACAATTAATGTCTTTCCTCAATATGTGATCCTATAGTTTAATATATAATTTTGCACAATTAAAAATGTTGTGGCCACTCCCCAATTAATCAAAATTATACAGAGCACTCGACATTAAACATAATTCACAAATATGCTCATATAAATTGCACAAACTCATAAGCAATATGAGCACAAAAATTAAATTTTAATACACTCAATTATTTAACTTAATATTGCATGTATAACAAACCAATAAAAGTAATATATGCAAAACAACAACATAAAATAATTTCAGTACATATAAAAAGAAAACCCCTAAACAATTCCCATTAATTTGTAACTCATTCACATGTAGTAATAAATTGGTAGAGTGGATTTTGTCTTTGCCAAATCATTACTTTATTAGAATCGTAGAATAGCAACAGTCCCTATCTAATGCAAGTGGGCCCGTATGTGTTGAAAATAATGGTCAAAACAAAAATCATTTTGTACTTTAATTAGTAAATGACAAGATTGAAAGGCCCACTGCATATCAGACCAATATGGCTCGTCTCTCTACAACGGTAATAAAGAATGCCCACCTGCAGGTTTGAAAAGAATGTTTACCATTTTTTAAAAAAATTACTAGCAGGTCGTCTTCAACCTTTAGCCGGGTCTTTTTGACCCAGTTCCAACCCAAATAGAAATCCGGTAGTTTCTAAACATTCCGGACATCAAAATTTACGTATCAAAACCCAGAAATATTAGAAATCTAATTTTTTTAATGATTCCAGATGAATTTGTTTCACTCATGAATTTTGCACAATTTTAACTTGATTAATTACTAGATTTTGTGAGTATAGAACGTTTTTGATGTGTTTGTTAGTGTTGTTTTGAAAATTAGAAAAGACGATACAACAAGAGGTATTAAAGAGGACGAAGAGGTCAAAAACAAGGAAATTGAGGCATAAAGATAGCACTTAGGCACTGCATTTATAGCGCCTAGGCATTACGAAACTTTAAAAAATGAAACTTGAACCCGAGATACAGTGCCTAGGCGCTGCAATCATAGTGCCCAGGCGATATCACCAGCGCCTAGGCGCTGCGCTTAGGCGCTGTACCAAGGTCATCTAGGGAGCTTTTTTGGGCCGTTTTGAAATCCATAAAAAATCCTACTCTCTATACAAACGGAGGAGGCACCTATAAATACATCATTCTCACATTTTTGAGGGGTTCTTCACAAATTAGGAGGCAAGACAACAAAAAGAGAGATTCAAAAGAGAAACTCAAGGAGAATAACACCAAGCAATTGAATATTTGAAGCATTGATTGGAAGGGGAAGGAGATCTTGGTGCAAGATTTTACTTTTTCCTCTACATCTTTATTACAAATTCGGTGATATATTTTAAGACAATTTACTATATTTCTTCTTGCATTATGAATAGTTAAATTTATTGTTAGGGCGAATAATATAACTAATTGGGATCCTTTACGCTATGCAAATTCAACTCGTTTTTAATTTTTTCATGTGTCGATTTTGCTATGAGTTGAATTTATTAAATTATCTGATCAATAATTTGATGATTTTTGTGAATTCTTTACAAATAAAGATATGAGTTTAGGATTTAGACCATGGAATAAAATTCAGTACATTGGTATAACGAGTAGAGATATCTATACCATTTATTATGGTAATAATTGAATTCCTAGGACAAAGATTTCGTTTAACTAAGTTGAATTTGTATAGCGATATAGAATTTAATTAGTTGAATAGGCTCAATGAGAACTCGAGAGTGGTAAATTAAATATAATAGGAGAATTCGACCGAACACTACATTAGAATTGAGTCTTAATTTAAAAATGTAAATGTGATCAATAGGTGAAATTATTCTGCCCTAATATCCATTCATTATTTGATTTTCCAACCAATCGTGTGAGCGTCCATTTATTTTATAGATTTTAGATTAAAACTCAGATTCTACAACTTTTAATTTGTTTTAGTGAAATAGTAGTTAAAGAAAAATTGAATTAAGTGCTAAAAAATAGTCCTTGTGGGATCGACAATCCGGACTCTTA
This sequence comes from Olea europaea var. sylvestris, assembly GCF_002742605.1. NCBI lineage: Eukaryota > Viridiplantae > Streptophyta > Magnoliopsida > Lamiales > Oleaceae > Olea > Olea europaea. Next base: position 9,956,098 of record NC_036255.1, on the reverse strand, counting down.
GGTACACTATTACTTGTTACGGGTTGTAGACTTGCAAAACTAAAATTCTACAACAAGTTTTTGGTGACGTTGTTGGGAACTATTTCTTTTAGTCTTATTTTTTTTAAACTGTTATTTGATTTGTTTATTTTTCTTTTATTTACAGAAAATTGTGTTCGTTGCATGTTTCGTACCAAAGGCGACAATCATGAACCGTTTGATTCGGAGATAGAATGTACCTTCAGACGAAGAAGCAAATAACACAAACAAAAATAGCAACATCAAATGGCTGACAATCAACAAATTCCTATACCTATTCAACGATTCGACAAATGGCTGCAAGAGTAGTGGCAGAACCAGAACAACAGCATGAGAGAGGGGAAATAAATGAAGGAGATTTGTCAGTATCTCTGTTCCTGACACCTATAGCAGCATCCACGTGCTCCAGTATCGTGTACCCAGATTTTGGGATAAAGATCAGGCCAGATTGGATCAACTTGATGAGCAACACTCTACAATTCAGGGAGCTATCTCATGAAAATCTGAACACACATATCTCTAGATTTCTAAAAAATTGTCAGAACTTTCATACTCCGGGGGTCAATAAAGATGCTATTAAATTACGACTATTTTCATTTACATTGAGAGATGCTGCATTAGAATGGTTAGATGCAGAGTCTCATGCCTGCATTACTACATGAGAAGAACTAACTAGAAAATTCTGCAATAAATTTTTCCCACCGGTGAGAGTAGCTAAAATCAGATTGGAGATTCAAACTTTTCAACAAAAAGAGGGAGAAAGCTATCACAAGGTATGGAATAGGTTTAATGAGATGATGAGAAAATGCCCAAACAATGAAATTACTATAGGTAATCAAGTGCAATACTTCTATACTGGACTTACACCACTGTTAAAATCTCAAGTCGATGTCTCAGTTGGTGGATCAATTATAAGAAAATATGTGCAACAAACCATGGAACTATTTGAATTGATTACCACTACGCACTCAATGTTCTCATAGGAGAGAGTGGCGCCACCAAAGACGGGTGGAATGTATGAGTTAGACAGCACAGCAGCTATCAACACCCAAATAGCAGCATTGACAAAACATGTGGAGTTATTGGTGAAATCACAAACAAAAGGAGCACATGCAGTGACAGTTGGTCCATCATGCGAGAACTGCGGGGCTAATCATCTAACAGAAAATTGCACATCTATGGGCTTTCCAGAGGAACAGGTCAACTTCATTTAGAATGCGTCTCGAAATTTTAATCCATCTACTCAAACATACAACCCAGGATGGAGACAACATCCAAACTTCAAATGGTCGGAGAATCAGCAAGGGAACAATTCAAATAATGCCCAACAGGAGAAAAAACCAAGTTTGGGAGAGATGTTCAACCAGTAGATACAGAAGACTGACAAGGTGTTTCGGTAGATTGACACTAACTTTTAGAATCAACAAGCATCAATTAAGAAGTTGAAAACACAAATTGGTCAGATAGCTCAACAGCTTGTAGAACGCCCATAAGAAACATTGTCAGGCAATACAATGGTCAATCCAAAAGAGCAAGTGCAAGCTATAGCAACCAGAAGTGGGGTGCAACTTCCAGAAATACATGTGAAGAGACCAGAGCGAAAAGATAAAAAAAAATAATGGATGAAGAGACTAGGACAGAAGCAGAGTCTGAACAATCAACTGACAAGGATGACGAATGGAAAGAAACACCTGCAGTGAGAGCACCCAACCCCGTGAAAGCTTATGTGCCACCAATTCCCTTCCCTCAAAGGTTACAGAGAAAGAAGTTGGATAATCGATTTGCCAAGTTTGTAGAGATTTTCAAGAAATTGCACATCAATATTCCATTTGCAGACACAATTGCCCAAATGTCTAGCCATGCAAAATTCTTGAAAGAAATCTCATCTAACGAAAGGAAGCTGGAAGAACATAAGACAGTCTGCCTGAATGGGAAGTGTAGTGCATTTCTATTGAGAAAAATATCTCCTAAACTAAAAGACCCAGGGAGTTTCACTATACTTTGCACAATTGGTTCTAATTTCTTTAAACATTTATTATGTGATTTAGGTGCCATTGTCAATTTGATGCCTCTCTCTGTTTACAGGTCTCTTGGATTGGGAGAAGCAAAACCTATAACCATCTCTTTACAACTGGCTGACAGATCAATTAAACGATCAAAGGGAATTATTAAAGATGTGTTAGTCAAAGTTGACAAATTTATTTTTCCGGCTGACTTCATTATTTTGGACATGGAGGAGGATTCAAACATTCCTCTGACCTTGGGAAGACTTTTCTTGGCTACCGAAAGAGCATTGATTGATGTTTAAGATGGAAAGATGATTCTTCAAATGGACAATGAGCAAGTTATATTCAACATGTTCAAGGTGATGAAACATCCATTGACTTTAGATACTTGTTACCAAGTAGATGTTCTTGAAGAACTTATGAAAGATACATTTGAGACAGTGCATCACACAAATCTTTGTGAGGCAGAACTTGCGCAACCGAAAGCAACAAATGCGAGAAAAGCTAAAGTGTTGTCAACTCAGCTGAGCAACCAATAGGAAGAAGACATTGGCAATATGAATCTCTTGGTGACAACCCTTCACCCTCGGTATCCTCAGTGGAAAAAGCACCCACTATTGAACTAAAGCCCTTACATTCACATCTCCGTTATGCATATTTGGGAGACTCTGCAACACTTCCAGTAATCATTGCGAATGATATGATAATGGAAGTGGAGAACAGATTGTTGAAGGTATTCAGGTAGCACAAAATGGCAATTGGATGGACAATAGCTGACATAAGAGGGATTAGTCCAACTCTTTGGATGTATAAGATTTTAATGGAGGACGAGTCAAAGCCATCAGTGGAAGGACAACGCAGATTAAACCCAACCTAGAAAGAAGTAGTGCGAAAAGAAGTACTGAAATTACTGGATGCAGGAATAATTTATCCCATATCTGATAGTTCGTGGGTGAGTCCTGTATATGTTGTGCCTAAAAAGGATGGAATCACAGTGGAGAAGAACGATAACAATGAGTTGGTACCAACACGGTTAATGACAGGGTGGAGAGTATGTATAGATTTTAGGAAGCTAAATAATGCAATCAGAAAGGACCATTTTCCATTGTCATTCATTGGTCAGATGTTGGAGAGGTTGGCAGGACATTCTCATTGTTGCTTTTTGAACGGATATTCAGGGTACAATCAGATAGTAATTGCTCCAAAAGACCAAGAAAATACAACCTTCACATGTCCCTATGGAACTTTTGCGTTTAGAAGAATGCCTTTTGGTTTATGCAATGCATCGGTAACCTTTTAACGATGTATGATGGCCATCTTTTCTGACATGGTAGAAAAGCACATTGAGGTTTTCATGGACGATTTTTTTGTGTTTGGAGATTCATTTGAAGATTGTTTGGATCGGTTAGCTCTTGTATTGCAAAGATGTGAGGAGAAGAATCTCGTGCTTAATTGGGAAAAATGTCATTTCATGGTAAATGAGGGAATAGTATGGGACATTGAATTTTCGCACAAGGCATCGAGATGGACAAAGACAAAATACAGGTGATTAAGAAATTGCAGCCACCCAATTCAGTAAAGGGGATCAGGAGTTTTCTGTGACATGCAGGATTTTGCAGAAGATTTATTCAAGACTTTGAAAAGATTACAAAATCGCTGTGCAACCTGCTGGTAGGCGTGGGCGTGGGCGTGGGTTGGGTTAGGTCGGTTTTTGCCCCAACCCTAACATGGTCGGTTTGATAAAAAATCAAACAAACCCAACCCAACCAAATGTTGCAACCAACCCAACCTAACCCAATCAAGTGTCGGTCGGGTTGGGTTGGGTTGGGTTGATCGGTTTGGGCAAAAGTGTAATTTATTATCATAGTATGTTCAAAAAAAGACAACTCGTCATCCAAATAACTAAAATACAAATAATATTTAATATAGTATACAACTATCCAAATAAAAATTCACCCACATACAATTAATACAGTCATCCATTGTCAAAAGAACTTGAAAATTAATACAGTGAACTTGAGAGTTGGGGCAGTTGCATAATCAGGCATTCTCAGATTCTCAGCACTCAACAGTCAATAGCAGTCTGGGAACATTGATGACAAAACAAAGTAAACCCATCCGGGACCTTAACTCAAATTCCTATCAAGCCAGCAGCAGTAAGAACATCTCAGATTCCCAGCAAGTCAGCAACATTGTAATCTGGGACCCTTAACTCCAATGTCAGCAAGACAGCAACATTGATGGCAATAACAAAGTAAACATTTGTCGTAATTAGATAAAGCTATAGCTTATAAATAAACAATAATTCCCTTTGCAGGTAATTTATGCATGAATAGGAAAACATCTCCCAGCAGCTTCTTGTTTCTACTTAATAAAAAATCCTAGGCTATAAATAAAACTATCCAGTTGTAATTGACGAAGAACATTTTGAAGAAAAGTTATTACAGGCTTTTGAGTTGCTCGAGCTTTCATTTGCTGATGTCCATGGAATTATGAAATATTTCTCAAGGGAAAGGAATAAAACTAATCTTTCTAGATTACCTATATGAAAATCCTCCTGGAGATCTTGCCTTGTGACGAATGTGAACCATCTTTATCTAGAATCTGTTTCAAAAGCTGGGAATGCCATGTTTATTTAGAAATTAGAAGGCTGGGAAACCTCCAATTCAAGCTTATTCATAAATTGGCATTTCCCGTCAAATCCCCAACCTGGTTTGCTTTTCAATGTTTGGTTTTAACAAAAATCTGGATAATGAGAACTAAGAAAAGCAAACACTTAATGTGTCAAAAGAAAGTACCACCGTTTTGCTATAGGACAAGTAAATATGCTTTCCCTATTCATGCATAAATAAACAAATTCTACAAATAAGAATGTGGATTACTTACATTTTTTGTCATGCAAAAGAGTGATTTTCACTACACAATCAGATTCAAAAACAGGATCCATCTCACCAAGTGTAAGAAACTTTGAGCAAAATATCCTTCAAAAATAGTTAGAGGCTTAGAGCATTTCAAATATGTAAACTCAATTCCTATTCATGCATAAATAAACAATATTCTACAAACAAGAATGGGGATTACTTACATTTTTTGTCATGCAAAATAGTGATTTTCACGACACAATCAGATTCAAAAACAGCATCCATCTCAGTATCTCACCAAGTGTAAGAAACTTTTAGCCAAAATATCCTTCAAACATAGTTAGAGGCTTAGAGCATTTCAAATATGTAAACTCAATTATAGTAATATATAACAAAAGTATTCTGTGATATTAGAGCTCTGGAAGACTGGAACTTACATTCTTTAAGTTTGATAGTGTCTTTGCATTTTGTAACACATGATAAAGTCAAAAGCCATTGTTTGTTGAAGCAAAAGTTTTATGCACTAACCTGTTCTCATAAAAAATTGTACAAGTCAGTTTTATAGAAATGGGAAAACTGATGGAAACATAATAATTGTGAAATTATTCACCGATTAATATGCCTACCTGAAAAGTAAAATCTTGTAAAATGAATGATTCACTTAGCGTCGGGCTCTTGGTCATCTTCAGCTGATTTTGAATTTATTGAATCTAAAAGCTCATCCATTTGGTTGTAATGCTCAACATCTTCCATGCAAAAACCATCCAAGTTCGGAGATGCTTTCAACCAATTTTGAATGCATACTAAGACCTCAACCATCCTAGTACTTAAGGAACTACGAAAAGGATCAAGTATCCTTCCTCCAGTACTAAATGCACTTTCTGAAGCAACAGTTGAAACTTGAATTGCCAAAACATCTTTGGCCAAATTGGACAACACACCATACTTATTTCTGTTAACCTTCCACCAATCCAGAACTTCAAAATCCTTGTTCTCTATGCTTTCACGAGCATCCAACAAGTATCGTTCCACATCATTTTTTATTTCAACCAAATCCTTCACCACTTGTTTTTCCAGAAATCTATTGAGACGAGCATTACTCATAGAAGAAGAACTTCCTTTATATGTATTGATAGAACTTAAAGACTCCTCGGTTGACACTTTACTATTTCCATCAATACCTTCATGACCAACAAACCACTCATAAATATCTATCAAATTGGTTTTCAAAGACTTCATCATATTAGTAACAACTTCTACATCCATATATAGATCATTCAAACAATATTCAACATAATTCATTTTGTATCTTGGATCGAGGATAGTAGCAAAAAGCAACACTTGATTCACATTTTCCATTTTACCCCAATACTTATCAAACTTCTTTTTCATGTTAGTCGTCATTTCAACCAAAAAAAAGTTTCCACTTAATCTCCATTCATCCAATTCGATTACAAGATTACAAATTTCATGCAGATAAGCACAAGCACTAACATGCAATGAAGCACTAAAAACCAAAGTCACATTAAAGAAATTTTTAAGAAATTTAACAAACACAGATACACTTTTCCAATCTAAACTTGACGGAGGTCCACCCCTTCTCCTACCGCTATCATCTTCTCGAAAGTAATGTGAATATTGAGCATCCTCCTCTTCTAACCTATCAAAAACTTTTTCAAATTTCAATGCCGTCTCCAACATCAAATAAATAGAGTTCCACCTAGTTGGAACATCCAAAAACACAATAGACTTACAATCAATCTTCTCTTTCCTTGCACACTCCTTTAATTTTTCGTACCTAGAAAGAGAAGATTTCACATATTTGATTGCATTCCGAACATTCACAATGGAGTCATGTGCTTCCCTCAACCCTTCACCAACGATCAAATTGATAATGTGTGCACAACATCTCAAGTGTAAATATTTCCCATCTAGATCACATCCATCACTACCCCCAAGCAACTACCTTTCGCCTACGATAAGAAATGGTTGTGTCATTGGAGCTTGCATTATCAACATTGATAGCAAAAATTTTCTCAATCCCCCAATCATGCAAACAAGTCTCAATCATTTTTCCAATAGTTTCTCCCCTATGATTTGGAATGACACAAAAATTTAAAATACGCTTGTTAAGCGTCCAATCAGAATCAATGTAGTGTGCTGTAAGAGACATGTAATTAACATTCTGAATAGACGTCCAAGTATCAGTTGTAAGGGAAACCCTTTGACGGTGAAAAGAAAAGACATCTCTCAATTTCAATTTTTCATCCAAATACAACTGATAAATGTCTCTAACTAGAGTCCTACGAGATGGAGCCTGAAACTGAGGACATGCTACACTACAAAAGAGCCTAAAACCACGAGCTTCAACAAACCTAAAAGGTAGTTTATCCAAAACTATCATTTTGACACATGCAACTCTACACTCCTCCTTGCTTCGACCAACAGCAATAAGATTGCTCCCTCCACCCTCTTTGTTCTCAAATGATAAGGATTCCTGCTTCTTATCCACCAATCTACCAGGATATTTCTTACATTTATTTGTCAAATGATTACTTAATGTACTAGTACCACACTTCTTAGTGCCACAAGCATAATCCACTCCACAATAATTACACTTACACCTAACATTTGGATCATCCCTTAAGCCTAATAGAGTGAAATGATCCCAAACATAAGAAGATAATATGTTAGTTTTTCGTTTATCCAATGTTGACGGAGCATGTGGAGGAAGACCAGATTGCAAATCGGTATCTTTTGATTGAGCCTGTGTACCACACTCTTCTTGTACATCCATATCTACCAACATACCACAAAAATCATGAATACCCCAAAATACATCTATTAACTAACAATTATTAATGCACTAAAAGGAAAATTATTGCACCTGAGTCCATTACTTAAGCATAATGCAAGTTATTCTGACTGCAATTTCCAGAAGACTGAATAACAAGAGCATGTCTTCTGTAACCTTAGACACAACAACAACCAAAGAAGTAGTAAATCAGAAGTAACATATTAACAACAACCAAAGATAATACAACATTCTAAAACTAAGGCAGTATTCTGCAAAGATATACAACCAAAGATAATACAGTATTAGCAAATCAGAAATTTTTTTAAAGATAACACAGTTCCATGTATTAGCAGTTGACGATAGCCTCATTGACAGAAAGTTGATTGAGAGACTCTTCAAAACTTCTTCTTATCAAGTTACTGTAGTGGATTTTGAAGCAAAGGCTCTAGAGTTTTTGGGATTGATTGAAGATGACAGTATTGATTCAAACTTAAATTCTACAACAAGAAATCGTCACGAAGTAGAAGTAAATTTGATTATTACAAACTTGTGATAATGTCATCAGAAAATGATCCATCAAAAATTAACAATTGCTTAGAGAGAGGAGCAAAAGACTTCTTTCTGAAGCGAGTTCAACAATCTGATGTTAATTAGCTTAGACCACATTTATTGAGAGGAAAACCTTGAATCAAACACTTTTCCATTTAGAAGATATGTTTTGCGGAGGAAATCAAGGGTACAAAATTTATATTTTCATTGGCTGAAGATGAATCAAGATTCCAAGGACTTGAAATTAGTCAAATGAAGAATATTAAGTAGCTTAAATTTGACTATTCTCTCTTTCCCTCGTAACCTAGTCATACATAGATATTACAGATTTATTCATTTCCAGGAGAAATTGCATTCTTATGATAATTTTGCTTCAGTAAATAAACAAGAACATGATTCAATTTTTTTCCATTTAAAAAAAAAAAGAAAAAGAAAAAAAGATATAACCAAGGCTCGTGTCGTAAATCCACCTTCTGAATCTCAAACACAAGGCAACAAATCTAGAACTGATTTTAGAACCCGGAGAAACAAAGTTAACTCGTAAATGTACTCAAGGAGTCAAGACGGCAATGACGTAAATCTACTCAGATCTACACAGTTAACTCGTAAATCACTCATAAACACAGTTACACAACTTACACTAACAACCTACGTGTGGAGAACAGGAGAAAGTGTTCGAAACGAAGAAATACACTTACCCTACGCGTGGACAACCTAGACAAAATGATGACCAGGAAGGTAGCAAGCTAGCATCTGGATCGGCGACGGAAAGAGCTAAGGCGACAGAGAAGTGAGGTTCGGTGATTCGATCTGTAGTATGTTGATTATATAGGGCTTTTTTCCATTTTCAGTTTTAAGTCGCGTTTTTTTTTTCATTTTTTTGATTCGATCGGGTCGGGTCGGGTCGGGTCGGTTTTGAGATGCCAACCCGCAACCTGACCCAACCCGAACCGATTATTCAGAACATGGACCGAAATCCAACTTTAAAAAATAAAAAACTAACCCAACCCGGTCAGTTCGAGTTAGGTCGATTGGGCTGGGTCGATTTTTGCCCACCCCTACCTGCTGGAGAAAGATGTACCGTTTTATTTTTCTGATGAGTGTTTGAAAGCCTTTAACGTTTTGAAGGAAAAATTGACATCAGCACCTGTGATAGTGGCACCAAATTGGGAATTGCCTTTTGAGCTCATGTGCAACGCTAGTGACTTTGCAGTAGGGGCAGTGCTTGGACAGCGCAAAGGAAAGTTATTTCATGTTATCTACTATGCCAGCAAAATATTAACAGATGCTCAGATCACTATGCAACAACTGAAAAGGAAATGCTCGCGGTAGTTTTTGCTTTTGACAAATTTCATTCTTATTTGATTGGGTCCAAGGTAATAGTTTATATAGACCATGCAACTTTGAAGTATTTTTTGAGAAGAAGGACGCGAAACCAAGGCTAATTCGCTAGGTGTTGTTGCTGCAATAATTTGACATCAAGATTCGTGATAAAAAATGAATAGAAAATCAGGTAGCGGATCATTTATCAAGGATAGAGCAACTGCAGGATTCAAATGATGTGGATATTAATGAGGTCTTCCAAGATGAACAGTTATTGCAAATAGAAAAGTCTCTGTGGTATATAGACATTGTTAACTACTTAGCCAGTGGCTATATGGATCCATATCTTACCTATCAGCAAAAGAACAAGCTACGTCATGAAGCGAAATTCTATTACTGGGACGATCCAAATTTATACAGGAGAGAGACGGACCAGATCATTAGGAGATGTGTGCCAAAGGATGAGATGAAATCGATTCTTTCGCAGGTTCATGCTTCGACTCATGGAAGACACTTTGGCCCACCAAAACAGTAGCAAAGGTGCTTCAATCTGGTTTCTTTTGGCCTGCACTGTTTAAGGACTGCTACAATTTCTGCAGATTACGCGATAAGTGTCAGAGAACAGGTAACATATCAGCACATCATGAGATGCCACTTAACAACATTTTAGAGGTAGAAATATTTGATGTCTGGGGTTTGATTTTATGGGTCCGTTTCCATCATCTTACAACAATCGGTACATCCTGGTGGTAGTGGACTATGTTTCGAAATGGGTAGAAGCTAAAGCATTGCCTACAAATGACGCAAGGGTGGTGATGAACTTCATAAAGAAACACATATTTAACCACTATGGATCACCTAAGACCATTATAAGTGATGGTGGAACGTACTTTCGCAATCGATTATTCCAGGCAGTGTTGCATGAGAACCGGGTACAACATCGAATTGCCACTTCTTATCACCCTCATACAAGTGGACAGGTGAAAACCTCAAACAGATAATTGAAAAGGATTCCGGAGGTCACTGTGAATGCATCTTGCAAGGATTGGTCAAAGAAATTGGACGATACTTTATGGGCATATCGCACTGCTTACAAAACACCTATAGGAATGTCCCCATACCGACTAGTTTTTGGGAAAGCATGCCACCTACCAGTGGAGTTTGAGCATAGAGCGTACTGGACATTAAAGCAGTTAAATATGGACCTCGAAAAGGCTGAAGAAATAAGAATACCACAGCTACATGAATTGGAGGAATTCAGAAGAGAAGCATATGAGAATGCGTCCATTTACAAGGACGAAGTAGTGGCACGACAAGAATATCAGGCAACAAATTTTTCGAGTGGGGGATCAAATGCTATTATATAATTCCAGGCTTAAGCTTTTTCTAGGAAAATTGAAATCTAGATGGTTCGACCCTTTTACGGTCTTTTAGGTGTTTTCCCTACGGCACAGTTGAATTACACCATCCAACAAAGGAAAATTTCAAACTAAATGGCCAACGCATAAAGCATTATGTGGAAGATTTCCCCACCACTAAAGAGAGCCTTGACCTAGCTGTTCCCGAATAACTGCGGCACTATGTCCAGCTAATGATTTAAAAGAAACGCTTCTTAGGAGACAACCCAAGCTCTACTCTATATTTGTTTTTATTAGTTTTCGTTTTGATTTTCTTGTTCTTTTAATAATCTATGCTATATTAATAACACTTTCTTTTGCTTTTGTAGAAGAGTCCATGAAGGTTATATTATGCGGAATAAGGGGTGGAATTTGAGTTCTACACTGAATATGGACAAGTGTGATAAGGAGAAGGTAAAAAAAGGACAGTAGGTGCTGCGAAACTACTAGTTTGGCAGAAACGCAACGCCCAGGCGCTGCGGACCCACCCAAAATTATTTTATTTTATTTTATTTTTATTTACTTATTTTCTATTTCTTATAGTCTCTTGTCCACCCACCTCTTTCACAAAACGTCAATTGCCCAAACCCTACCCCTTCTCATCTTCTTCCCCAATAACCTTAAGCCCTAAACCCTTTTCATCTGCTCATCAACACTCCCAAGGTACCATCTCTCTTATCTCATTGCTTATTTAATTTTTTTGTTTGTTTATTTTATTTTATTTTATTCTTCTTCTTTTCAACACACCCACATCACAATTCTTTCAATTACCACATATTCTCGCCCCACCGTCTCTCTTTTTGTTTTCAAAGTTTAATTGTTACAAAGTGTGACGTCATTCATCCATATTAGTTTACACAGCACAATTCAAGGTATATCATCTTTTACTCCTTTCTTTCATTCTTGTACATGATAGTTGATGCTTATGTGTTCCTATTTTTGATAAATATGTTAAGAGGGGGGCTTAATTAGTTGTGATGTCAAGAAATTCGTGTATGATGAAGATAATATGGCATGAATCACTTCTAAATTATGGACAATTTTTGGGGAAAATTTGGTGTCTTCAAAGTGTTTGATGGATTGCCTAGGCGAACATGGTTGGGTAAAAAGGGCTAATGTGGCTATTATGCTAATTGACTTATGTGGAAATTGCCACGTAGATTATTGTGAGTTAAAATAGAGAATAGAATACGTATAATGCATGTTAGACCATAGTCCAACCTTATGGGTAGGTTTTGAGCCTTACTTTATCTTTCCTTACTACAGATCACCCTTTTTGCTAATGGTTTACATGTTATAAACTTGCGCAGACATAATGCCGCCTAAAAAGAGATCAAAAGCCACAACATCCTTTTCCAACTCATTTGACAAGAGCAAATTCATTAGTGTCAAGGCCGCTGAGCGATATAATAGTTTGGTGGTACACAAGTCTTATGTATCTAAAGGTAGTTTTGACAATTATATGATAGAGCAAATAGGTCGGCGAAACTGGGAAATGTTTGCTAGGCAACCACGATTGGCTCTAATTGCGGTTGTCAAGGAGTTCTACGCTAATGCAAAGAAGCATCGAGACTTCCGGGTATTTGTGCGGGGCAAATGGATACCATTCGACAGAACTTCCGCCAACAAGTTTTATAATTTGCAAGATATTGAAAATGACGAGTACTCTAAACTTCGCGAAGAGTGTGTTGACCCTAATGAGGTCATTCAGATGTTGGCCAAATCGGTACTGCATGGAAACGTTCAAAGACAGATGTTCTTAACTTCCCTACTTTTGGTATGACTTTAGGATGTGAGGCTTGGCATCACTTTATTTCTGGAAAACTTATTCCCAGTAGCAATTTAAGCGAAGTAACAAAAGAACGGGCTACCCTCAATTATGCCATTCAATGCCGCCTATCATTTGATGTTGGTAAAGTTATTCACAACAACATCCTGCATACTTTGAGAGGGTTGACTATAGGTGGTCTAGGCACCCTTCGTTGATTTATGAGCTTTGTTTGAAGGGTGGTGTTGTCACATACCTGGCTAAAGATATTGTGTACCCCAAACCGGCAATCACACAAGCGCAGACTTGGAAGTTCTTGAGCCGATCTGAATCTTCTAGTGCTCATCTCCCTACTCAGAACGAACGACCGTCCAGATCACGCCAATCGACCCAAGCTAGTGACCCCAGTACTGATCTTGCCGCTCAGCTTTATGACATGCAATTGCAAATGAACTTGATGCAAAATATAATGTGTGAGCAGCTCCATTATCAACATGAGTTCAATGCGGTCCAGGCTTCGATATACTCTGATCGGACATTCCCACCACCCCCTCTCCTACTTGATCACGTTGCAAATCTAATTCCAAATACCTGGGACACGGATGACGAGGAAGACAATTAACGTCTTCCATTAGGTAAGTCTCTTTTTGTTTATATTTCACATTGAGGACAATGTTTCAGTTAAGTTTGGGGAAGTGATATCATTTGCTTATGTTGTTGAGTCTCTCGAATGCTTGTGTGTGATTTGCTTGTTTTGTGTGGAAATAAATAAATAAATAAATTTTCATATGTTGCATGCTTATGTGAGTTGGATAGTTTTGTCGGCTATGATGAATATATTTGAGAGCATATATTCGTTTATGGATTGTGGATGAATCATATGCTCTAATTGGATTTTCTACTTATCCATATAAAGCGGTATAATATTTATGCATGAGTATTATGTTGAGCATCGTACAGGAATATGAGAGTTCATGCACAGAGGCTAAAGAGATGACTTAGGTTTGTAATCCCTTAACCCATGAATGTCAATACCCCTTAACTATGTACATTATAATTTGGAGCATTTTAACTAGTGAAAGAAATGATTTAAGACTGTGGTGATTTCGTGCATGTGAAAAAGATTGTGTGGAGTGCATTTAATTTTCTGGTATAAGCTTGGTGATTACCGAATTCTAGATGGAGAGGTAAAAAAAATGATCTTAGGAAGCCTAGATAACTAGTGGGTTTGAATCACTAAGTGTGCACTAGATTGTTGAAACACTCATAAATTGGGAGAATCACTACATGAATGAATTGTTGATGTTGCCTGTTGAACTAAACCAAATTAGAGTGGTGTGAGGAAATCTTAAGTAAAACTAAACTTTAGAATTACACCATGGTGAGAGAATAAAAGAATCAAGTTTGGGAGTGTGTGAATCTTACTAGCGAAGAAATGAAATAATTGACCATTGAGGGTTGGTAAGTGAACCAACTTGTAAATGTACGGCGCTACACTTGATCCTCCACACACACACTCGCTTCGCATTGTATGAGTGGAAGTTTGGTTCTTACTTGTGATTTTGACACCATTCCTAAATGTAATATAATGTTATCAATGCTGAGCCAAAAAGATAAGTTGTCTAACTGACTCTTTGTGTGTGTATCATCGTTGGATGATTTTATTGTTTGGTGTGTTTGTTTGCTCAAGGACTAGCAAACGGTTAAGTCTCGGGGCATTTGATGAGTTTGTTTTCTCATGAATTTTGCACAATTTTAGTTTGATCAATTGCTAGATCTTATGAGTATAGAACGTTTTTGATGTGTTTGTTAGTGTTGTTTTGAAGATTAGGGAATGCGATGCAAAAAGAGATATTAAAGCGAACGAAAAGGCCAAAAAAAGGAAATTATGGCAGAAAGACAGCGCTTAAGCACTACGTTCATAGCGCCTAGGCGCTACGAAACTTAAAAAAAATAAACTTGAACCCGAGAAACAGCGCCTAAGCACTGCAATCATAGCACCCAGGCGCTATCACCAGCGACTAGGTGCTGCAGACGAAGCGCTTAGGCACTGCACTTAAATTGACGCGACGCTAGTTCCTAGCGCTTAGGCGCTGCGCCAGGGTCATCTAGGGAGCATTTTTGGGTTGTTTTGAAGTCCATAAAGAATCCTACTCTCTACACAAACGGAGGAGGCACCTATAAATACATCTTCTCACATTTTTGAGGGGTTCTTCACAGATTGGAAGGCAATACAACAAAAAGGAAGATTCAAAAGAGAAATTCAAAGAGAATTACACCAAGCAATTGAATAGTTGAAGTATTGATTGGAAGGGGAAGGAGATTTTGGTGTAAGAATTTTATATTTTCTTCTACATCTTTATTACAAATTCGATGATGAATTTTAAGACAATTTACTATATTTCTTCTTGCATTATGAATAGATAAATTTATTGTTATGGCGAATAATATAATCAATTGGGATCATTTACATTCTCTTATTAAGATTCTTAATTTTTAATTTTTCCATTTGTCGATTTTGCTATGAGTTGAATGCATTAAATTATTTAATCAATAATTTGATGATTTTCGTGAATTCTTTACAAATAGAAATATGAGTTTGGGATTTAGACCTTGGAGTAAAATCCAATACATTGGTATAATGAGTAGAGATACTTATACCATTTATTACGGTTATAATTAAATTTTTAGGACAAAAGATTTCGTTTAACTAAGTTGAATTTGCATAGAGATATGTAATTTAATTAGTTGAATAGGTTCAATGAGAATTCGAAAGGGGTAAATTGAATACAATCAGAGAATTCGACCGAACACTACATTAGAATTGAGTCTTAATTTGAGATGTAAAGGTGATCAATATGTGAAATTATTTTGCTCTAACATGGATTCATTATTTAATTTTCCAACCAATCGTGTGAGCATCCATTTATTATCTAGGTTTTAGACTAAAACTCAGATTCTGCAACTTTTAATTTGTTTTAGTCAAATAGTAGTTAAAGAAAAATTAAATTAAGTGCTAGAAAATAGTCATTGTGGAATCAACAAGTCGGACCCTTAGGTTCACTATTACTTGTTATGGGTTGTGCACTTGCGAAACTAAAATTCTACAACAATTCCTAGCCTTATTTTTCATTAAAAGCTATGAAATAAGAATTTTCAATCCCTAAAAAGTACAGTAAATTTCTGGAAAAATTGCAGAGAGCAAAATGAACAAGGTAGAGGTAAAGTTAAGGCTCTGATACCAACTGTTAGACTATATACTTACGATCTAATCATGCCATATAAACTTTAAATAGCATATAGATTAATTGCGGAAATTAAATGAACCGAAAATATACCTCCAGCCATTGATGTCAATTGTACAATTTGAGAATGCAGCTTTACATTTTGGATTGGAGTGCTTCTAATGCCTTCTCAATTTCTTGACAATGGTGTAAGAAAACTGAATGGAATAGATGGCATTAGGAACCCAAAACCATGTTCCATATATAGGCTCTACTATTATTGAGCCTACCTTATTCAATACTAGTAATTATGCAATTATTGACAAAATTGACAGAATTTATGGGCTACTTTATTTGGTATTAAAATTTTCTCACCATACCAAAAATTTCTCACTCAAAATAGTAAAGAAACCAACAAGCTCTACTCATGAAGATTATTTTCTAGTAAATAAGATTGCGGCTCTATGGGAATATCAGAATGATCCGCTTGATCATTTTTCTATTTAGATTCCACCCTACTTCTCCTGGTAACAGCTTCTGTTGGCAAATATTTGGAAGGAATTTTCTTATTTTCTTCACCTTCCAGTAAATTATCAGATTTCAAAGTCAATTGAGGACTAAAAACTTCTATAGGTGTCTGCTTTTCCAGAATTTCAGTGCCAGATATTTTAGCATTCCTCGTCTCTATTAATCGTTGGAAATTCTTTTTATTTCGCTTTCCATTTTTGTGTTGCACAAGGATTTCCAAACTAGTGCATTCGACCATGCATACTTTACACCACGCAAACTGAGTAGGCCACTGCTTAAGAGCTGCATTATGTTGTGCTATTTTAGTTGTCTGCGCCAGAAACCCACCTTCTGCTTCTTTATTATTATGAGCATAATATTCTGCCTTTTCTTCAGTAGAACCTGCCATTTCAGCGGTAGAAGTTTCTGGATGAGAAGAAGATGATGATTGATGCAATTGGATGGGTGTTTGTCCACCCATGCCCCAGTGACAAGCATTTTTCCACGCATGCTTAGATTTCCTTACCAACGACGACCTCTGAATGGCCTTCTACCACCGCCCCGGTGCTCCAAAGCCCACAGTAGGCATTAGAAGATTGTAGAAATTTTAACAAGTGGAAATAGAATACATAAAACAGTAAAATGTTTCCCCACCCATGGCGACCTCGGAATGTTTGTTCTAAAGTTGCTCCAATGTCTCTCAAATTAATAGGGTGGAATATTATTATCTATCATTAAATAATTAATTTATCATCTGATTTGTGAATAATTAAACCTTATACATGATTTTTGCAAGGTGAACTTTAAAATCGGGCTAGGGTGTAATAATCACCTTAAATATGGATGTCTCTCACATGTCCCATTGATGTTCAAGCATTTTTCATTGAGCGAGTTCATGACGTAAGAGCATGCTTGAAATGCAAGTGAGCTTGTACTTACTATTTAGAGGTGATCCAATAGTACATTTGTAAGGTGTTCATCGAAGTAAAGTCCAAACAAATAGGCTTGACCTTTCGATCTTGATTCCAGTGATATAGGGTTCATTGCCCCTTACCATGAGTTATGACTCTTGTATAAACTACAAATTGATTACGTACGTATGCACGAATTACGGTTTGATATGTAGAATTTATACACAAAAAATAATTCAAAATAGTTTTAACATTTAGAAACTATTTTCAAGCATGATTCTGACAAACGTAAAGTGTGAAGGTCAAGCCTCAAGCCTAGAGCGAAAGATTTTTTTTTAATATTATTTTATTTATTCTAAACTATAAATAAATAAAATGACACATAACTAAAATTTATAAAAACCTCATGCATATATTACAAGTTTCCAGTATAACAAAATATTAAGCATGGTTGAGGAAAATATTTCATAACAATCCAAATTCTATTATTAAAGGTGTGATTAAATACATGGACAATTTTGTTTTGTACCATGCAAACATATTCTTACACCCAACAATTAAACAACAAAATTTGATTCAATTCGATTGAAGGATACAACAAGAGTACTATAAGTTTGGATCTTTTTTAGTAAGGTTAATGTTGTCTGCTATCTCAAAATTATATATTTTTAAATTTTTTTTTATTCAGCGTTGCTTTTCTCGATATTTCACTAATTAACAATCAACATTTGAAATGATAGTTTTAATTTCTCAATTTGCCGTTGTTAAACGTCAAACAACAAAATTGAACTCAACTTTAAAATAAACAAAATATAAACACAAAGGAGAAAAATAAAATAAGCTTTTATCATCTACCTCACATATCCCCCATCCCACTCCACTCCACTCCTACCTCTTGCCATCACCGTTGATCGCTTCACCTACTAACGCATACTCGAGCCAACACTGAAGCCCTCCAACCCATTGCTAACAATGAAAAATTCCAAATCCAAGGAATTTATGGGTCTGTCACGTGGATTAGACAAGCAACTTTGTGCACATAGCGAGGGAGATGGAACACCATGTACATGGATGGAACTAGACTTAGGACCTGTCGGTAGTGATTATGAGAATTGATTTTTTTACTGTTAGAGAGAAAAGTGAGTCATACCTATAAGTGAAAAAGTTAAAAATGGTGGCTGAAATAGTAAAATAACGATATAAAAATTGATTTTTTTTGCGGAAAAATTGCCACTAAACGAGGGTTTATTGTTTAAGACAAAGTCTAAAAAATTAGGGAGGACATAACTTATTTTCACCATTCTGAAAAGTTCTCATTTCCCTTCATTTTACTTTTCTTTTATTTGAACCTCGGACATAAGTGTCCTTTTGATAAATTTGTCGCCAAAATTAGACGGAAAACTTTGAACGAGGATGAATATGCACAAAAACGAAAAATCGAGGAGTTAGATCCTAAAATAAAAGTTTGGAACCAATTTGCAAATTATTCCAAAGGTTGCGGATGGAGTGTGCATTTTAACCAACGAATATTAGCTTAATGAAATGCAAAAACAAAGCATGAGAAAAGCGAGTAAATTTAACCAATGCTCACCCAACTTTGTCTAATATTTCTACTTGCTCACCGAACAATAAATGATAACCCATTGCTCACTCGTCTATTCATTTCCTTACCTCTTAATTACCCATTTGATTTATATCATCCTCCACTAACGGAAGTGCCACTTGGCCAACGGAAATCCGACACGGCCAATATGTGGCTTTTTTTTTTTTTAAGGTAGCCAAACTTTGCAACCACTACTCATTCTCCTCCTCCACTCTGCCGCCGCCATCTCCTCTCTTTTTCATCCTCCCACCTCCATCTCCACCACCCATTCCCCCTCTGGATTAACCATGATGAACTTCTCAGACTCTCAATCCCTACTTGCATCTCAACAAAAGAGAGATAATGAAACTTTATAAAATTCGTTAAGCCTTGAAGAACGAAAAAATTCGCCCCAAATCTGTGAAGTGTGAAGAACCAAAATTCACCCCAAATCCTTGAAGAACCCTAAAAGTCGCTCCCTAAAAGCACCCCCAAAATTTGCACATTGTTAAAATTTCTTAGCAAAGTTGAATTTCATTGCGGAAGTTCAAATTAAAATATGCGGCTCTCAGAACTCATCGCGGTCGAGGGCTTTCGTGAAAGTGGGAGAACTTGGATTAGATAAGTACGTTAATCAATGATATGAACCATTGAAGAATGTACCTAAAAACGTTCAGTATTCAAATAAATTCTATAGGTGACCTTACTGCCCAGGAAAGAAGAAGTCGATCTATCATTTTAAGGACCTTCTTCAACATGCCTATGATGTTTGCAGAGGGTCTATGACTAGAGAATCAAAAACAAGGAGAAGCACTTAAGCCTTGTGAATGAGGAATGGGTGGGGAAGATGGCTGTGGCATTGGTGGTGTGAGGATGAGAAGGGGAGGAGATGGCGGTAGAGAGGAGAAGAAGGATGACTGGTGCAGGTGTTTGACGTGTTTCTGAAAAATTGTCCATGTGTGGCCTGATTTCATGTATGTAACGTGCCACGTTGGATTTTCGTCGGCCACGTGGCACGTTTCGTTAGTGGATGGTGACAGGAGTTAAATGGTTGATGAATGAGTAATCAATTAAATAGATCAGTGAGCAATGGATTATTATTTATTGTTCAGTGAGCACATAGAAATATTGGTTAAAGGTGGTTGAGTTTTAATTAAATTTACTCGAAAAAAGCATACGAGCCCTAGCTGTTAGTCCATTGGTTCTTCCCTCGCCTACTCTCTCTCTCTCTCTGTCTCTCGCTCCTACCCGCCAACCCCTCCCCCAATACAGGTAACATTCTATTTTTCTTTTCTTTTTGCCCCTCAATTTATTGTGCAATTCATTTGCAGTTTTACATTAGGCATCCAATTTTTATATTTTTTTAGTTTCATATTTTGTTGAAATTTATGTAAACTTGATCCTATAGTTTGTTTAGAAAACTTTTATTCTAGGTTAGATATTTTGCATTTGAATGTTTCATTTATAAGCATGAAAAATCGTAGTAGAAATTTTTCTGTATAATTATCGTTTCATTACTCAGGGCAAATCGCCACCACCCAGGATTAGTTTTCACCTTATTTGTTCGTTATTTTTTAATTTAAGTTTGAATCTGATTGATTTTATGTGTTTAGCGCATTTTAAATATATTTTCACGAATTCCAATTATCAAACTTAGCTTATCAGTTTTTTTCTGGCGAATTGCAGTATCAATTTCAATTATTGTTAAATTCCATTTTTATGTCATCTTGACCATACAAGCTTAAAGTATTGGTAATTTTATTTCCTTCTTAATTATATTTAGCTCAATGCTCCCTGAGAAGTGCTGGGACTGAGAAATATGAAATCTCGATTACTTTAGTGCACCAAGGAATATTGCAATTCTGACGAGAATTCTACGCATTGTTGTATTGGGAAAAAGCACTTTATGCACATAAGGTTTCCTGAAACTGAAGTGATATCTTACAAAAGGAAAAAAGTCTGACTAAGCAAAACGAGAAATTTTAGCGGCACAAATGGGATTTTAACAAGGCGTGTAAATTATAACCAATGCCCTGTTATCATTTTGAAAAGAAAATAATCAATAAAGTAAGAGGTAGAATCAGTTTATGATATTCGAGGATTAATGTAGGTAAGCCCTCCCTGTTTAGTTGAGACTTGAGAGGATATACTATATTACATTTTGTGAGAGTATCACTTAATGAGATATTTGTTTTTTAAGCAACCAAGATATTATTAATGAGAAACTTGGTATTAAAAAAAATTCGTGGTGTTTGAGTTTCGAAATTTCCCTTTGACATAGACCATTTTTGTTGTATTTTGCATTGTAAGCACATAGTGTCTTTCTTTAAATACATTGCATCTCTTCGCAATAAATACTTACATTTTTCTTAATCTTCTTTCAGAGAATTTCTAGCTTTTAGTTTTAGTTTGTGTGTACGTATGGGTGAGGAGTTTATAGTGCCAGAAAAAAAAAATTGGCTGTGAAGGAAAAGTTACAGCTCGAAATGCTGAATGTGATGACATTTCCGGGGAGTTAGTTTAGCGCATGAGATAATTTGATTCGTATCTTTGTGTACATTTCCCTGTCTTCTGCTTGATATCAATTTAACTTTCTAATCTTTTCTTCTGGCAGGAAATTAGTTAAGTGAAGCTGAGATGGCTGCCAGGGTAGAGGTGGACATTGATGATGATTTTTGTGAAATTTATAAGGCATATACTGGGCCTCTGGGATCTAATCCTAATGCAACCAATGCACAAGACAGAATTACAACAAAAAAAAGATCCAACTCTGGTTCAGATGAGGAAGAGGAAGCCCGTGACCCTAATGCTGTCCCAACAGATTTTACTAGCCGAGAAGCTAAGGTTTGGGAAGCTAAATCTAAAGCTACTGAGAGGAACTGGAAGAAAAGGAAAGAGGAGGAAATGATCTGTAAATTATGTGGAGAATCAGGCCACTTTACTCAGGTACCTTTTCTTTATTTCCTTTGTTTTAGATTGTTATGGTCACATAGCCCTTGTTTGGTTTAGCTAAAAAACAGGTTTTTAGTAGATAAAAGTAGACAAAATGTGTGGTTGAAAAGTTATGGTCCCAGAAATGTGTAGTTAAGTTTAGTTGTTGACTTTGACTTAGATTTTGATCAACTTTTTAGCTAAACCAAACAGAGGCATAATGAAAGAACCTCTTTTGATATGCTAAGAGAAGTAGTTGAGCTGCTTTGATTTCCTTTTCTGCTTTTGTTCCAAATTCTCATATCTGAAGGAGCTGACCTTAGTCTCTGGAAAAGGACAGAGGAAGAGAGCAGGTGGAGGGGCTGGGGATAAAGATATGCATGTTGATGGTATGCATATATTGAAGTCAATGGGGTCCTAGTTTTTTATAAAATATTTGCCAACAATCCCTGAATAGGTTATAGTCAGCATTTTTTACCTGGGGAGTGGTACGCATGCTTAGGATCAAACTGCCAATGGTGCATGATAATGAAAAACATGCAGTCTACTAAATTATCGTGAAACAGTGCTAATTGAGAAAAAAAAAAATTAGGCCCTGCTGCTTAATCCAAAATTTGACTGTAGACTAATATTTTTCCCGCTTAAATTCATTTTTTTTTTACTGATAGATGATGGATTCATTGTAATATATAAGCACGTTTCAATATAATTGTTACCAACGATAAAAACAATTAATGTCATTGCTAATGTTGTGCCTACCTACTCTCTAAAATTATTGCGCCATGTTTATGTGCATGTGTGCAAGTATGGATAATTTTTTTTGTTTATTATGCCTAAATGATTTAATTTAGGGTTGTCCTTCTACTCTTGGAGCGAATCGCAAGTCTCAAGATTATTTTGAGCGGGTGCCTGCAAGAGATCCTCATGTGAAAGCATTATTCACTGAAAAGGTAGTAGATGAGATTGAAAAGGATATAGGATGCAAAATCAAAATTGAAGAAAAATTTATCATTGTCAGTGGCAAGGATAGGTTGGTCTTGAAAAAAGGTGTTGATGCTGTTCATAAAGTTAAAAAAGAGGGTGAGCATAAGCATTCCTCAAGCTCCCCAATCTCCAGGTCCTGGTCTCCTGAACGCAAGAGTCCTGTTAGCTCACGGTTGGTACGCTCTAATTCCCAAAGATCCAATCCCAGTCCACATAATGCCTTGCAGGTCCCACATAGATATGGAAGACAGGAGAAGGTTGTGGAAGACCGTGTTTGTGAAGATCTGCGAAAATTATCGAGGGGCTCTCTGCAAGGTAGGCAAAGCATGGTTATATTTGTTCTGCTTGAACTGAGGGTTATTTCTTACTTGTAATTTACAATCTCATAAGGGTGTATCCTTTTATAAGTTCTTTCTGTTCAGCCGTTCCATCTTTTTCTTTATCCTGCTTGTTTCTTATCATATTCTTTGCAGAAAGAGGTAAGTTCTTACGTTCAAGCATTCTGAAAGATATGTCTTGGGTTGAATTGAAAGGGTGGTCTCCAAATAATTTTTTTAACTGAGATATGGAGACTCATTTGCCTCAGATTGGATTCACTATGAGAATTTAAGATAGTGTGTCATGTTAAAGCTGCCTCCGTTGTTAGAGATCTTGAATGGAAGTGCTTAACTCGCTCTTCCTCTGGTGAAGCTTATGGTAATGATGGTGTTCGAGGTCGATCAAGCCATTCAAGGTCTCCAGCACTCCCCTCTTATGTGGGAGACCCATATAATTTGTATGATGGTCGCAGTCAAAGCAGAGGGGGCTACAGATTCGATGGATTGGATGCTGACAGACGTGGGTCTGACATGCAATCTTGCCATAAGTTTGAATACCCTGCATTTCCCCAAACCTTTGAGGAAATAGAATCGGATTATAAAAGGGAAGCAATGGATCTTGTGAGAATTCGAGACAAGGAAGAAGATGAAGAAATTCACAAGCATCGTGAGGTTTGTTACATTCTATTATTTTGTTTCTATTTTAGTTAATGATGGTATATCTTAGGAATGTCCAAGCACAATAGCGTTTTTTGAGATGCGTATCTAAGTACGCATCCTTTCCTTGTTCTTTCCTAATAAATATAAATTACAATTAAACTTAATGACTTTTCCCATTAAAGGTCGGTGGGGAAGAGAGCTGCCTTATCTTTTTGTTGAATTTGACTATGCGACTATTGACTCCT
Source organism: Olea europaea var. sylvestris (assembly GCF_002742605.1). Taxonomy (NCBI): domain Eukaryota; kingdom Viridiplantae; phylum Streptophyta; class Magnoliopsida; order Lamiales; family Oleaceae; genus Olea; species Olea europaea. The sequence continues at coordinate 9,932,018 of NC_036255.1, read as the reverse complement.
TTTATATTAACTTCTTCAAATTTAAGGCTGTCAGAGAAATTAGGGAGTGTTACATGAAGAAATTGGCAATGCTTAGGGGTGCACAGGCAAAACAGTGGGAAGAGTTTCTTCAAGCTAACATCCAGAGGAGACAACATGCACACCAGCATATTTCAGCTTCTGGGTTTAGTGATTATAAACAACCTAGTTATCCAGAGTACGATAATTCTTCAGGCAATGCTAACTATTCCGGTCCTGGAACCAATGTGCCGATCGAGTCAACGGGAAAGTACCCAAATTCTATGGAAAATTATCCTTCAAGACCTCACGTCACTTACAGTGACTTTGAGCATAAAAGGGGCGATGAATTTGGGAAATCCTATAACCGATACTAAATTGATAGATGGAAATCGACTATGGTGAGTTGTCTTACCCTTTATTTTGTTCCATCCGTCCGTTCTCCTAAAGCATTGATGTCTGTAATCACTTTTCAAGTTTTTGGGAGGGTTCAGCATTTTGTTGAATACAATGCTCTGAGAGATGTGAATCGGTTTAGGATCCTAAATGAAATTATGAAATTTGGGGATGTATCTTGTATAGGTTTGTCTCATTAGTGTGGTAAATGCAGAATTTGTACATATGAGTTGTGTATATCTACCGATTTAACTGCATCATAGCCTAAATTACCACTTTAAAAAAAATTTCAGGATCGAAATGTTGCTTGGGTAGAAGTATTGCATAGGGGACCTTCAATTTTGGTAAGTATGTTAAATGTGTTCTCAGCTCCACTAGAAGGCGCTAGTATTCGAATGGTAAGAATGTGGTTTGTTGCTGTTTCATCTAGACTTTGAAACATCGTTGTTGTAATCTAAGAAGTGAAATTTGGTTTGGCATTGTCAAGTACTATGTTTTCAAGTTTTGGTATGTGTTATGGAACTGGTTTTAGCAAGATTTTTGTTTATGATCCAAGTTAAAATTTTAACGTCGGTTTCATTTTTACCGGGAAAATGAAGGTTTTCATTCTTAGTTTGGAATTCATTTTGGTTCGCAATGGACCGAGATTGTTAATTTTTGCCATTTATTTGTTTTGCCTCCTGTAACTTGTATCAGGTAAATAAGTAATCTATTTGGTGAGATTTTACCCATCCGGTGAAATAAATTCTTATTATTTAGAGCTTTTGTGGTACCTCATTCTAGCGTGTATGCTTACGTTACAAGTCCTCTAGCGAAGTAGTTAACCGGAAAATAGAGAAAATACAAATTATTTTGGTCATATGTTAAGTACCATTTCCCATCAATTAAGACGAGAAAGCTAAATGAATAGCAAGTTTAGACTGCTGCTCTCCATTTATTTGGTTTACAGTATTTGGAGTTTTTAGATGAAGGTTTGATATCGATATTGGGTGCATTTAGAGGATTTTGTTCAGTTCAGTATTATAGTGGATTAAATATCTTGAGTTCAAATCTTGTTGTCACCCCATGTTATTAAAATTGAGTTTGTGATAAGCATTTGATGGAAAAAGAAAAAAATGAAGCTTTGTTTTAACAGATTTTATATATATGTGTGTAAATACATTTGTGGGGAAGAGTTTTTAAAAAGTAAATTTTTGGAGAATGTGTGGTTAAAAAGTAGGAAAAAGTTTTAAATTTATATGAAACATAATTTAGGGTGTGTTTGATTGACATGGAAAATATTACCTAGAAAAGAAAATATTTTTCATCTTTTGTGGAAAATAAAAACCACCTCTACCCAAGGAAAATATTTTCCTTAAAAACAAGGAAAATTAGGCATATTTTCAAAAGTTGGAAAATGTTTTCCATGGAAAAAAAATAGCAATCAAACACTCAAAGTGAAAATTTGGATGGAAAATTGATATTTTTCATGGAAAATAAATGTAATCAAACACACCCTTATTGTAAGAATATGTGATTGAAAATGAATATAGAAAAAATGCGTTTTGTGAAATGGGTACTGAGTAAACTATTTATACACGAAAACTCAATCCATTTGTTAACTAAGGGTTCGTTTGCTTGTAAAAATGGAATTGAATTGAAAACAAATTTTAGGGAATTAAATTGCCTAGAAATTGTTTTCTTGGGAATTGTAAATTATTATGTTTGATTGGTATAATTTTTCACATGGAAAATGTTGAAATAAAAGTGTTTTTTGGTATTCGTTTGGCTCTCTTTGACATGAAAATTGTCAATTAAAGGGATATATTTAAAAAAAATCAAGAAAATCATCAATCTTTTGATATTTGTTTGGCTTTGTTTTACATGCAAATTGTCAATTGAAGGGAAATATTTTTTTACAATAATTCTTAAAATTTGCTAACTTTGCCAACCAAAAAAATAAATAAATAAATAAAATATATGTGTGTGCGCGCGCGCGCACGCGCTTGCAGTAATAGGTGGGAATTGATTTTCCCCAAAAACAAAGAAAATTTCAAATTTTAAGAAAAGAAAGATTTTGAATTCCATGGAAAAATATACCATCAAACACTTTAAAAATTAGAAAATGTTGTTGAAATTCGGAAAATTTTGGTGTATCAAACACACCCTAATTTTTTTAGGGTAAAATGTAGTTAGATTCCCACGATGTCGGGGTTCGAGACCTTTCATTTTTGACACCCTACGTACCTATCCTACACTACCAAACACTAGTGACCATCGTCCTGTTAGGATTGAAATCGTTTATTTGACGGTTAGGAAGTCAATCTTTTAATAAAATGACTATTTTACCCTTATTTTAAATTAGAGCATAAAGAAATAGAGAATGTAGAAAAGGGAAAAGGAAAATGAAAATGAAATGACCATTATATCCTTATCTTCTTCACCCAGGTCCACTTGCCTTGGTAGTTTTCCACGAGTTAATTGTTCCAATGGTCACTGAATTTAGGTCTATGTATTTGATTGGTCACTGAAGTTTAAAATGTTGAGTTTTGATCATTGAACTTAAGTCCATGTCTTCAGTTGCTCACTAAACTTAGATTCATGTCTACGATGGCTCACTGAAATTTAAAATGTCGAGTTCTGGTCACTGAACTTTGGAATATGCTGTATATTACTTACTAGCATAACTGTTGAACGTTGAAAAATATTGAGTTTACAGTGAATAATGTACAGCATTTTTCAAAATTCAGTGTTAATGTACAATATTTTTCAAAGTTCAATGGCTAAAACTCGACATTTTAAACTTTAGTGACAATCGAAGACATGGACCTGAGTTCAATGAACAAACTCGATATTTTAAACTTCAGCTACCAATCAAAAACATTGATCTAAGTTCGGTGACCATTGAAACAATTAACTCAGTTTTCCACCATCCCTCCAGTTAGTCCTCTTCAAACCATCTCTTGTCCTCTTTTCGAAGAACCTAAAACACCTAATCTCAAGCTTTGCCTAAGATTATGACTTCATGAAAGGAGAAAGTGTGAAAATAGTTGAGCGCGTTTTCAATCTCGTTGATTTGAGCATGGATACTGAGAATAGACCATGATTGTGGAACAATTGCAGGAACAATTGCAAAGAGGAGCAACCAAGAAATAATGAGACCTTTTGATAATCTCAAAATCCAGTTCATCATCAAAGATAGGAGTATCGTTAAAATATTAATCTTCTATATCAATTTTTTGTTTAAATTTCTTTGTAAAAATGGGTGGTCCACTGTAATTGTGTCTTTCGAACATTGAACACATTTCATATATAGAGGGTATTTGGTATGGATTTTGAAAATTGATTTTTTGATCATTAGAGATAAAAGTGGGTCCTAGTTGTGAGAGAATAATTCAAAAATGACGGCTAAAATAGTAAAATAACGATCAAAAAATTAATTTTAATTGACTTAAAATCCTCACCAAACACCCCCATAGTTTCGGATTGAAAGAGTGAATGGACTAAATCCATCTTGTATAAAAGCATAAATCGAAACCAGAGTTTATGTTGGAAATTTATTCATTTACGATCATCAACAAGTTTCACCTTGGGCTCTTGCAAAAGACTAAAAAGAGCACTCTTTGTTGGAGAATTTGCACAAATAGTTTGAAGATTGAAGAAACCTAATAAGCCTCTTGACCCTTCACATGCCTAGGCTAGAGGGCATGGCTCAAGATATAGACATGACTTCGAAAATATAGGCGATGTACAGTGACAGATTGGACACTCGAATAAACAGGTGCAAGACTTTAGAAAACCGCCTTGATGGATTGAAAGGCGATGTACAATGACAGATTGGACACTCGAATAAACAGATGTAAGGCTTTAGAAAACCCCCTTGATGGTGAACGAGGTAGCTAGATAGAAGATCATATTAACAAGCGTGATACGCCAAATTGATTAAAGACCTCTTTCTTTACCGATAACAAAAGATGGGCCATATAAATATGCCCATGTTTGAGCCTCATTACATTAAATTCTATTATATTTCATTTCTCTCTCCTATTTTCAATCACACAATCTTCCATAAAATAATGTTACACGTAAATCGAAAACTTTTAATTCTTTTTCAACCTCTCATTTTTCAAAAAAATACTATTCCCCATATTAATTTTTCCACGTAATGGGGATCAAACAGGGGCTATATATACCATCTCCTATTTTCAATCACACAATCTTCCATAAAATAATGTTACACGTAAATCGAAAAATTTTAATTCTTTTTCAACCTCTCATTTTTCAAAAAAATACTATTCCCCATATTAATTTTTCCACGTAATGGGGATCAAACAGGGGCTATATATACCATCTAACTTGTTAAACACGTCTTGTTTAATATTATAAGAATCAGTTCAAAATACGATCCGTTCATACACTGATATACATGTGGTTCACTCCTCCCTGCTTAAAATTTTATTTATCAGTTTGTTTTCCGCGGCCAGATCAAAAGATTGAATCTATTATCTCGTGATTATTTAACATTTTTGAGTCAATTTAATTACCATTTCTTCACTCAAAGATTTATTTAAACATGAATCCACAAACTTGTACAACACATGAAAGTTAAAATTGAAGGAAAATACCATTTCCCTAGCCAGCTATTACAAAAAGTTTCAAAATTATAAAATACAGTATAGTTTTGAATGTTTACTTTCTATTCCCGATTCACTTGATATCCAAATTGTGATTCTTCAGAAGGATATCTGGTCATCTCCTTTCACTCAAGAGGGGATGAGATGCAGGACCTGCAAGGGTAGATTTTGCTCAATCAAGTCCACAAATTTCGTCCCGAAAATATAGTTAAGTGAACGAAAGATGATATATAGAGCAAAACTACTACAGAAGATCTGAGAAAATTTTAAACAGGGAAGGATGCATTAACTCAAAATGAGGCTGAGAAGCCCGAACTCCATCTTACAAAGTCGAACATGCAAAATTTGTCCATGCACAATGTAGAACTGGTTAATCCATGGCATAGAACAGATGAGCAAGGTACATACTCCTCCCAGATCACCGTTTTTAATTAGGAAAAAATCAGTATGCCACTTAAGTATGCAATCTTTTGGCTATTATTTAAATTACTCAACTGAACACAGAAAAGGACCCATCGTAGCACCCAAAATTTCATAAGATGGCAACTCTGTAGATGATTTTCTATGAACAATATCCAATATCAGGATGCATGTAAAATGCAAAAAAGCACAAGAATTGCATCATTATGATGAATCCCGGAACTCTTATAAGCATATGTAATCATCTACTGTTTCAACTCACAATCATTTCTAATTGTTACCAAGATCCAGAATGAAATAAAAATACTAGCAAACACAGATAATTATCTTAAATTTTCCAAAGAACTCAAAATACCGGAATACCCCACCCCTTGCCAAGAGTGGAAAAAAGAATTGTCTAAGTCACACAGTAACCCCATGTCATCCACCTACGGAATACTCATGAAAGCATTTTCTGCACATGATTTTTGTCTTCTTCAGTGATAAGTAACCCCGTTAGCAAAGTATGCAATATGTAAATGTTAAACAACTTTACATCTACAGAACCTCCATGTTTCACTTGATCCTGATTATCAGGCACCTTCTCTGATTCATTGAAGAACAAACATATTTGCTAATCCACAAATATTTGAACAACTAAACAAAGTTCCCTCTTGAATAATCTTAATTAACAAATTAGAAAATAATCTTAAAATTTTATAGTCTTCCAGGTAACGATATTCTTTTCTGTCCTTTGACTTTCATCAGCATTTCGTAATTGTATTCCCCCAGGAGGTGCCTAGCTATAAGTGAGTGGTCCTGTGGTCAAAACTCAGAACCATTGCAAGTCAATTAAAAGAATTATAGGAAGTATTTAATTATTTGGCAAAATGAAAAGGTTACATCATTGATTCCCTGCTGCTGATGACCCTAGCATTTCTATGTTATGAGAAGTTGACTAATACAGTTTGTATGTGTTCACGAGGTGCCTCTTTCAGAAGTCCACAACTCCAATTTTTACACATAGATGAACTTCTTTGGCCAAAGAAATTTCATTATCTCCTACACTACACGATCCTAAAATATCTAAATGATGTGCTCTTTTGCATTATACATTGCAGCACATAGGTCCTCCTTTCAAATCAAAGGACAAGATTGGACAAAGGATCAATGAAATATAAAGGCAACCATAGGAATTTGTCAGCTTCAACACATTCCATCTCACCTACCCTAATCACAGAACACCTAGAAATACTTCTCATGCTACATACAAGTCATCTTGCCATAATGTGCTTCAGTAAAGTGAACCTCTTTGGAGTCTGATCATCCATCAGCCCAACTCTTACATTCAAACGGATTCATTTTTCTAGGCTAAGTAGAACAATGCACACAGATTCAAATCAAACCTAAACTTCAAGGTGACTTAAATTCAGAAACCTGGCTGTATTGCAGGAGATAAGAACTTCAACCTGTGCAGAAGTTCATCCCTTTTTGATATTAGACAGTATCAAAAATACCCAGCCTTTCAAGCCTATCCCAAAGTCAACAGTCCGAGAAACTAAAGATGCCGTGAAAGATCCATCTTCCATTATGATGACACCTCAAGCCAAGTCAAGACGCTCTACCAGAATGTAATCAATTGACGCTACATATTGCTGTATGTTAAACACACTAGACAAGAATGTACTTGTCAAACTTTCCTATTTGTTAAATATAAAGATGATATTATATGGTGTTAAGAAACTGCATTCATTGTCGACTATTGGTCTTTCTACATGCATCGATACCAGGCTGCCAGCTTTCCAGTTTATTAATCTTACAATGTCAGATGGTAAAGAAATAAAAATCATTAGCAAAATGAAACAACAATCTATACTGCCAAACAACAATCTCCAACACAACATTAAAAACATAAAAAGCCAGTTTTATTTCGCTCAAAACTCGGTATCACACAAGTATAGTATTTGAGGAATGCAATTTTTTTTCTTGGTTCTTAGATTATGTGTGTTCTTTTTTCATATGTAGAAAAAATGACATGAAATTGAGGAACAGTCACATACAAGCAGAAAGAATAGAAGAAGTATAAAGGAGAAAAAAATGTCACCTGCAAGATCATTTTGTCTACTGGGCATTTGTTTACAAAATTTCTCCTTAACTTCAGTTACAACAAGCTGCGATATAAGGAGACCCGCAGTGAAAGCTCCAACTGTTAGCATAACAAAAACCACGTCCCAGCCTTTTGTTGAAAGAAATCCAGTCAAAAGAGGACCGAGAGCAGCACCAATAGAACCAGTACCATCAATAATAGCGGTAACTGTTGCCAGTGCTCGAGAATCTCCTCTTAGAGAGCTATGAGTCCCAAGATCAGCAGAGACTGCAGTTGTGATGAGTGCATATGGCCCATTAACAAATAAACCAGCTATCATCATGAGTACAACATTGATGGACTTAGACATGTATCCATAGGAACGATATAGAAGCATCGCAGGGATTGCAGCATACATGAAGCTGGCCGCTGTAATGGCCCGAGCCTTGAGCCTATCAGATATGTAACCAGCCAGAATTCCACCAACAATTCCTCCAACATCAAACAGAGTAGAAAGATTTCCAGCAGATTTCACTGACATATACTCACCATCAATAGCTGCAACAGTATGAGAGGAATACAGATGAGGAAGAGAAACCTTGAACACAAATAAATAACCCTCAAAAACAAAATCTTAAGTCTATCAGCCTTTGATCATAGGACAGAGGTGTTATTTCAAACATAACAGAGAAGAGAAATGTAAATGCAAAGTATCTAGTCTAGAATTAGAACTATATTGAGCAGTTTATAACGTCCATCAGCTTAAATAAAAGAGAAAATGAGGCATTCAAAAATGTCAGGCAGTTGATACTAAAATAGCGAGTTTAACTATTTTTTGGAGTGATAACGACTCGACAAGAGTCAAATACATCCCAGATATTCTCGCAATTATTCCTGTGAATTTGACTCCAGCAAAGAAGTTTTAAATTTTCATTTTCATTTTCAGTTCCAAATGCATTCTGCAGTAGTAGTCTACTATTATATTTTGGTAATTTTGTTTGAGGCTGAATCTCCCAGTCTGGATCTTATGCCGGAGTCTCTATTTTATGTCCACTTCTCCAATGGCCTTAAGAAATAATACCAACCTTGTATCATTACCAGTTCTAAGTTAAAAACACATGACCCACATAACATTCTATGTCATATTTAGAAACAAAATTAGAGAAATATGCAAGATCACATGTTTAAGACTCCTACCTAATTGCTATTTCTATCCGTGCAATGGCACATAATTTGAAATAGAGGGTGCATATGTTTCTTATGTAGTTGTCATTATCTAACCATTAAGAATCAAAAGAAACACTAATTAATCTAGACTCGGAACAAAATGTATCTTTAGATATTTCAAAGTGGCATCTGTGTGTGTACAACACACCCATTCTCTCACCCTATACATTTATACACGTGCGCTCTTGCATGCGCGCATGTGCGACCATATAGATGTTTTTCTTCTACACGTATGTGCATTCCAAGTGTTCTGCAGCCTAAAATGTTTTAGAAATCACATTTAGCCATCTTTGTAGATCCGAGGACCGACGCAATTACTAGAAAGCTTGTTTGAACAAATAATAAATGACCTCAACCTAATGAACATATGTATGAGCTCATATTTTCACTCAAATCTATCCTGTTGCCACCTTGATGGTGGTTCATTCTTCGGAGGGGCAGACAGGAGTAGATACTAACTACAGCTTTTAACAAACTTGAACGCCAACAGAACTGTAACAAATATATATCCATGCTTAGATTGAACAGTAATTCGAGATGCACTATCAATTCTTCAACAACAGAGACCTGCAAGATTAGTTAAATCCATTGCAGGAAGGACGTGGTCCACTTCTTAAATGATTCGTGCATTTGATAAGCCAATTGGTAAGATAATGAGATTGCGTCAGTATTCTCATCCAACAATATTGGAGCGATTCATTTTACCCTCACACTGAGTACAAGCGACTAATTTGTCCATAAAATGCTAAACAAATTCAACTGTCTTGAGCCCACATTACCACTGCCACACCATCATCCAGAATGCCACTAGCTGCAAACTCTCTCAATCCCCCTCTCATGCAAGCCCACACACCCTAATGTCAACTGCTGCTTATACTGCCTCCTCCCCCACCCCCGTTTACTGCTGGCATCGTTTCTTTAAAACGAACCACCTCCCCAATCATTGCTCTCTCCATCTCTCTGATGCACTCAGTGTATCTACCAACATGCCAGTCATTACAGTGAATTATCTTCAAGTTTTTTGTCATATTCAATTTTCTATCCTATCACAGCTTCCTTCACCCAACTTACCTCTGCCACGACTGCCATCGCCACCTTCTCCTTTCACTTCACCTCCATCTCTTCCCCACTCTGCATCATCATCCATCCCGCCATCAGATGAAACTTCCTTGCATAAGGAGCCCTAATCAATTTCATCTCCAGTTTGCCGATCTGTTATTTAATTATGTGCTACTTTTATGGATTACTTTACTATCTAAATGCAATTCAATCATTCAATACCAACAACGGAATTACCAAAAGAAACCGTAGAATTTTTCTTTCTTGTAATTAGATCTTGTTTCATTATGAAAATCCTTTAATTTCAGATAGTGCTTAGCCAACCAAATAGAACAAACCCAAAAACTTTAAACTGTTTATGGTATTGTATCTAATTAAATGTGAGATATTCAATTATCCATTGCCCTGCATCCATTTCCATGATTGTCATTATTCTTGTATGTACACACCAGAAATTGATGGCATATGTAACTAATATAGCAAGAATGTTTTGTCAATAAATTGTCCTTTGACAATATTTCAACAACATTACACTAGAGATGAGATATTTAGCCTTTCAATCAATGAAAAAAAAAAAAAAATTATCTCCCAGGTTTAAGTCATTTACAGATGCCAGCAGTCCATCCATGAATAATCGTTCACAGTGTCGTTCAATATATCTAGTTTGAGACTGATAAAAATCAAACCGTGAAGGTATCAAGTAGCTGCTAAGGCATTTCTCTCATCAAGTAGTAGCCTGACAGGGTACTATTGCTATCTCATGCAAAAAAAAAAAAAAAGTATTACAAAGTGTCAATGAAAAATTATAACTTAATTTATGTTCTTAAAGGTCTCAATTGAAATTTACTGACAATTGGTACATCCAAGTTTGAGTTTAATTACAATATAGGTAATAATAGAAGACAGATATAAAATGAACAAATGGCAGGCTCTCAAACTAAACCTTAATTTCCACAATCTGAAAGCTCGATTCACTTTATCCATTGAAGCGCTACAGTATTTTTAAAACGTTCCTATACACAACATACATGGACTTTGCTAAATATTTTGCACAACTACAATACGCTAACTTGACTCAACTAATTTAGATCACATAACATTGTTGGTATCTCTTTCTCCCCATTAAACATAGTTCTGGCTTTCATCAAGCTCCTACTCAAGGAGAGATGCCCATGAATCTTCTATCTTGAACTGATCATTTCATTTTGGTTCTTAAAGTACAATACTAATAGAAATTTGCAAATCAAGGCATACCAGGCTGTTTTAGTATTGCAAGAATTGGAATTTCCTTGCGTTGTTAATAGAAGTGCCAAGTGAAAAGGACCAAACAACTTGATAAATCCATGTAAGTATACATGCAGTAATAAAAAATAAAAAATAAAAGGTGGAGAGGACGCTCATGCACATAAACACACTGACAGAGATATAAGATTAATGAAATATTGGGAATCGGGGAATACCAGTGTGGCTAAGATAAAATGGCAACCAGTACAAAAATGTGTATGCCACCAGCTTTGCAAAGAAAAGACATAGTGCAAATGGAATTACTCCCGGTATTAAACAAGCTTCAAGAAGCCCAACACTTCTCCTGTTAACAGAAGTAAACCGAGGGTCAGTATTCTGCTCATCTCCAGCCATAACATCTTTCGAAATCTGAGTTTCGACGTCATCAGGCAATGTTGCAGCCTCCACGGGCAAACCATTTAGATCAGCAAATCCAACATCTTCAGGATAAGCAGCCAGGAACATGTACACCATTATCCCACCCAGGAATATAAATGCGCCTGGAAGAATAAAAGACCAGCCCCATCCATAATCCAAAACACTAGCAGCAAGCAACGATCCACAAATATTTCCAACTGACGTGTGAGCATTCCAAATTCCCATTATTAATCCCCTCTTCCTCTTGCCAAACCAATTACCAATAACAGCAACAACTGAAGGCCACCCTGTAGCCTGGAACAACCCGGCAACCATTTGCATTACCAAATAAAACCAGAAAACGTGAATGTTCCAAAAGTAACCCATTCCAAACAGCGCCACAAAAATGCCACTTCCAATCATTCCAGTAGTCAAGAACAACCGAAGGTCCAATCTATCGCCTAAATGCCCTGCCACATACATTCCCATCGAATAACAAGCCAGAAATGCAACATCAATCTCGCCCAATTTCGACGTCCCGTCCTTTCCATTAAATGGTGCCCAACCCTTGTTATTTCTAGATCCACCCGCGTCAATGCTAGTATTAGTCACCATTACTTCCTTCCCAATAAAGAGATCCCCAACCGGCCAAGGAATAATCAAGTTCGAATTTTTATTCGGTTCCGGATCCAGGACACTCTTGACTATACTACTGGGTTTTCTTGAAGCATGGTAACCAGTATACGCTATGAACGTAATAATCAAAACCATGTATCTATAAGTTTTTATGTTCCAATCTCTTCCCCTAATGCTCCTAATTAGCAAAATCCCAGGTGGGATATCCCTCATTGGATCACTAATGTCCCTAGACATTTTTACAATCACGTATAAGCCAAAACTTACCGAATCACATTCTTGGAAGACGAAACTCAAGCACAAGAATCCCTCAAATATCTTCCAAGCATGAAATTGATCGAGAACAGACTGAATTGAATTTTTGCAAGTAGGAGTCGAGTCAAGAATAAAATTTTACACAGTATCCCTGATTTTCTTGAATTTTCTTGAAATGAAAATAATGCACTTATGGAGTGCGTCTGAACCATACACTTCTGGGTTGTGCGTTTTGTGCGTCTAATGCGCGTAAATATGTGAGAGTGGGAGCTAGGTTGGCGGGAGGAGGGGCATCTATTATGCAAGACAGAGAGAACACGTGGCAATCTTCAGACATTTGAGTTCCGCAAATTGGTTCTTCTATGCCACGCATACTATTTGTTAATAAAGCGAGACCTTGTGAGGCCCGGCTGTTCTACCACGTGGTTGATGCTGGCTAATTCCAGGATGTATTATACTATTTGTACAAAATATGTTTACAAATTTAGTTAGTAAAATTCAAGTAATTGATTTTCAATAATTTAAAAATTTGTTTTTTGAAATAACTGAAATAGATATTATTTTATCAATTAATTTTGTAAATCAACTTTGTACCTATAGCATATCTCCTCTAGGATCAAACCCTACGTCATAACTAATCTACTTTTTAAAAATTTGTCGATAAAGGTCAGTTGTCATTTGTCGTTAAAGGTTGGTTGTCATTTGTCAAGAAATCAACTATAGCCTAACTCTCTAGGATCAAACCCTACGTCATAACTAATCTACTTTTTAAAAATTTGTCGATAAAGGTCAGTTGTCATTAATCATTAAAGGTTGGTTGTCATTTATCAAGAAATCAACTATTTTGCTCAAGGCAGCCTAGCCACCCAGATAACTTGGAGCTTTATGTCAACTTCGAAATATGGGGTCCCTATGAATATTAAACCCCCATTTGATAGAATTAAAATTAAATTTTTAGTAGATCATGATAAAAAGTTGATAAAAATTATAATTGAATAGGTGTTGGTCTATAAAATGCGAATTTAAAATTAATTATTGACTTTGATATAGAATACAATTAACAATTAAACATAATCAGGAAAATTGGAAGAAACACAACAAATCAAGAGGGATGAATAATAATGCCTTTAGCAGCAATTCCTTGAATGAGTATAAGATCCACCATGAGAGCATTAGAAAAAGTAACGTGTAATTTTGAAAAAGAGAAAAGTGACATTTTCTTTCTTGTTAAGAGAAAGAAAAATGATTTTGGGGAAGATAAATAGTCAAATTAATTAATATATAGGAAAAAGTTAGTTGATGTGATATATTTATGTGATACATAAATGTATGTGATAAGTTTTATGTCATTTATACAAAAAAAAATTTAAAATGTTTGTATTTTCAAATTTTATTTGTTTCTTCTGTTTGCGTATAATAATTCTAATTTAAAGAATTTCATAATTATAATTTTCGTTTTTCTTCAATCAATCAACTAGCTTTACATAATTTGGGACCCTATCAAAAGGTTTATGATGTTTGAATATATTTATTTTGTCAGATTGGTACCAAATTCATACTTAGCAATTTTGTGATTGGAAGGTTTAAAAATATTTTTGATACATCTACCAATGAAATCTTGCCAAGTATCAATTTGGTACCATTCTGACAAAATGAATCTGTACCTGTATCACAAATCTTATCAAAATGGGGCCTTAAGTCTACGCTGTCTATAGTCAGGGTCGAGCCTCATTGTGCTAAATGTATATCACAACTTATTTGTTTATCAGAGGATGGTGTGACAATATTTAGCCATTTTATGGACTCCATTAAACTCTAAATATATATTCTATCTCTCTCTCTTTTTTATCTTTTTTTTTTCAATCACACATTTTTCGATAAAACTACACTTAAATTCAAAAAAAAATTTCCTTTTTAACCACACATTCTTAATAAAAAAAAAAAAAATCACTATTACAAAATATATTTTTCTCCAAAATTTGATTTTAATGGAGCCCAAACAAAGGCTTCATTGATTCAAAATATCACCACAAACTAAAAATATGTAAATTTCTCTACTTTCTTTCGACACATAATCAATTTATTTAAAAATATGTAAATGATGATTTACGATTAGGGATGTCAAAAAGGCTCGACGGCTCGACGACTCGTGGCTCGAAGCAACCGATCCGAGGCTCGGGCCAGTCCACGAAAAAAAAAGGAGAAGAACCTTGAAATTCTGCATTTTAAAGACAGCAAATTCTGCCTTAAAAAGGCAATGCTGCCTTTCAAGGCAGCAAAACGCAAGGAAAAAATAAATAAATAAAAAGCCAAGGCAGCCTCGAGAAAATAAAAATCGAGCCGGCCCGGCTCGGCTTGGGTGCCAAAAGCTCGGGTTGAGCCGAAATTTTTTGGCCGAGCAAAAGCTCGGCTCAGCTCAAGCTCGTAAAAAAGCTCGACCATTTTAATCGAGCCGAGAATTTTTTGAGGTACTTTGTTTCTCTCATAGGGAAATGTAATATTTAAGGGCAACCTATGTCAAATCCTTGTTTGGTAGAGATTAAAATCAATATTTTAATTTGAGTCGAATTCAACAATAATTTTTAACCGCGTATTGCATGAAACTTACAACTTTTTAACCATATATTTCATCAACTTTTATCAAAATTCACTAAAAATATGATTTTAGGCCAATCAAACATGGGCTAACTCATTTTATAGTTCATAAGATTTTGTAACATCTTTTTACAAGATTAATTATAGTGAAAATTGCACTAAACCATACTTTTAAAGATTTGTATTCTAAAATCAGATAGAATGTTTCACTTTTCACAAATCAGATATTTCAGTCCAAACCCTAATACATTTACCCAAATTTTAAAAAGCATTTCTCCTCATCTCCCTCCTTATCGCTTCTCAGTCTCTATTATTCTCTCTCTCTACCCCCTCATTCGGTACCGGAACCATCCTAATCGGTGGTGGCAAGGCTCGGTGATGCATCGCTGAGGGAAAAAGCAATGTTGCTGAAGCAGTGGTCCTAGCTGCAGATGGCGTAGCTACGAGCAGTGAGGCGGCGCCGTTGCTGCCCAAATTTGCAACGTCGCCTCGATTTTTTTGGGAGTTTTTTTTTTATTCGATCTATTGTGCAGTGGTGCGATGGTCGACAATGGTGGTGGTGGTTGTGGTGGGTGCTTTGTGTGTGGAATGGCATGGGGTGATGGGATTTGGTTATGGTTACTATGGATCGGAGTTAAAGAAGAGAATGGGTGGTTGTGGTTGTTGGTGGCAACAACAGCGGAGTGGGACGAACTATGTAGTGGTTGCAGTGGTGGTGGCGGTGCAGTGTTTCGTTTGTGGTGGCAGCGTTATAGGTGGTGATGGTGGTGAAACAGGCATTGGTTTGGTTTTAGTATGTTCGAATGGCAATGGTGGCAGTGGTTTGTTGGTGGTGGTGGCAGCGATGATTTTGTTGTTGGTTAGGCGACACTTGTTGGTGTTTTGGCTGCTATTGGGGTATTGCAAGGTCTAGTTGTCGTAGAGGTGATAGTGATGGTGGTTGTTGTTGCGATGGTGATGGGTGGGGTGAGATGTGGTTGGATGCTTGTGACCAATTATTTGATTGATTATGACTATTAATTGGTTAATTTGTAATATGTGACATACAAATTGTAACTGTGACTTACAATTAATTAAGTTGTGATCGAAATATTATTTGCGACCAATTAATTTAATAATTTACAATGAATAAATGAGTTGTAATCAATAAAATTTTTGATTTCGTGATCGATGAATAATCTGTGACTTATAAAATTTTTGATTTATGATCGATAAATAATTTGAAATTTATAAATTTTTTAATTTGTAATTGAGAAATAAGTTGCGATCAATAATTTGATAAATTTTGATCGAAAATGAATTTGTAACCAGTTAATTCATAAATTGTGACCAAACTGTATAGAATTGTGACCTTAATATATCTAATTAATAAAATATATGTTTAATAAATTAATTTATAAATAAAATTAAAATATAAAATTGATATTTGAAATTTGAAACCTTTACTCAATTTTGAAATGGGTGATACCTAAATTCTTAGTTATGAAACTTTTCCTTAATTATATTGGCAGTCACCATATTTTCATTCCAATTGTCGCTGGATCATTAACGTTCGACTCACATAACTTCAATTTAACAATAATTTAATCCTATTTTTATATGTTCCAATCCTCGACAGCGATGGTAAAAATTTGTTCGTTAAAAGTGCATGACACGAGTGCAGGGATCACGTTCAAGTAATAAAGTTGACCTTTTGAATTCGAATTATCGATCTTCGAGGAATGTTTATTTTTGATTACACAACTCTAATTAATTTTATTCTAACAATAAAAAGAAACAAACACGCAATAAAAAATTGATTTTAGAAAGTAAGAGAAATTAACTACAAAATCTACAAAATAAGAAAAACATAAACACTTGGGAATTTTGGAGGAAAACATGGTTAGGATTCATGATTTCGCTTTGACAGCCCAAGAACAACTAACTAAGAGGGGGTGAATTGGTTATTTGAACCTTTTTCGAACTTAAGCAAATAACAATTAAAATAATAAGTAAGCAAGATATCACAAAAATAATAAGAGAAAGGGAAGAGAGAGCGCAAATTATGTAATAAGGAGGTTCAATCAAATCAACGATCTACATCCCTCGCTACCAAACTCTCCGTTACGAGTAAGGCATTTTCCACTATATTTGATTGACTTATGGTGCAATTCAATCTTTACAAAGTTTCCGGTGACTTACAATCAAGGAGCACCAATCATTTTACACCGTTGAGATTTTCAGGACCTCAACACGACCCACAATCCAAAAATAAGAGAATTGAAATTACAAATGAAAAACTTCTCTCTTAATAAATGATATAAACTTAGTTTGAATATAAGAGAGAAGTATGTAAACGCTTTAATTGATAGCAAAGAATGCAGCTCAAGTGTTTTGATTGAAAACCTTTAGTTGAGATAACTGATTTTTCAACTTTTGATTACTGAAAAAGTTTTTCAATAAATGAATGATTTGATCTTTAAAAGAGTGAAAAATAAGGTTGAGAGAATCAATAAAATACTTCACTTAATGCTCATAAACAGTTATATAAATAGTGAAGACAAAGTGGTATTTATAGCTCTCAAAGATCTTCCTAACGGTCAAGAGTCTGTCCTACCGGACAAGTGTGCCGGACCGTCCGGTACTTACCGGACAAGGCTACTAGCCGTTGGTGAGTCAGGTGTCAAAATGTTAAAAATTTTGACCGTTGGGCAACAACCTTTACCGGACCGTCCGGTAACTCAATTCTCAAAAATAGATTTTGCTTTGAATGATTTTATTTTGAGCTCCTGTGACTTCTTTGCTAAATATTAAAATGTTATACCTTTACATATAAATTCAAGAGTTCTAATATAATTTTCTTCAATATACTCGACCGAAGTCAAGCATGTCAACAATTTCCCCCTTTTTGATTATGACAATATATATATATATATATATATATATATATATTCCCTATCTTTTGCACATCAATGATCATCTATTGAAGATATTCCCCCTTAATCATACACATTATGCATAATCAACAATTGCACTATTAATTCCATTTTGCATATTTTTGTATAATCATCTACATATCACTCCCCCCTTTTGGCATAAGCAAAAAGAAGTCAACCATTGAATGTAAGAACATAGAAGCGAAATAGATTTGTCTAATAACAATGCATGAAGCCCAAAAACAGTTAAAGAAGCATAGTAGTGCAATGTTCAAAGGGGAAAGCATAAAGACAAGCATTACATATGACGGTGAGTGAACTATGGTGCCGGAGGGAATCTAGAGTAAAAATTGGCAAAGAAGGCAGTCTGTTGTGCTTGCATCTCCGCTTGCCGGTCTTGGATAGCTGTTTGTTGTGCCTGAAGCTAGAGAAGTAAACTTCCAAAATTGTCGATGGTGGAAGTGAGAGAATTAATACGGCAGTTGAGGATGTTAAATTGATCTTCAGTCATGCCATTCCCTTTACTCGATGCTCGAGGGCCACTCGAGCCCGAAATGTCGGAAGGAGGGACTTGAGCATCGTCGGAATCATCCTCATCATCGCCTTCCAAAGCTAAAGTGGATGGACCCGAGATAGGATCGAACCCCTTTGTGTGTGCTACCTATTGACCATTTTCTTTTGTGATTCACATTCGTGCAAGTGTTTTGATATTAATGGTATCGGTTGGACGTAATTTGACAAAAGGCTCATTGTCCAACGACACATGAAAGTATTTGAAAACTTTGGTTAAAAGCATGTCGTATAGAAGAGCTTTGGTTTTTCGAGAGGTATGCATGCGTTCTATAGTTCCAATAACCAAAGTCGGAAAATCCAATTTTCGATTCACAAGAAAAGAGTTGAGAATAAATAGGTCGAGGAAATTGACTTCAACCCGATGTCCTTTTCGAGGAAGTATGACATAGGCGATAATGTGTTGTAAAACCTTGCAAGGTAAACTCAAGTGATGTGTACTAATTTTATTAATATTTTCAAAATCTTTTCCGGTAACACGTCGACAATTATCACTCAGGTTATAACCCTCTATAGACGGATGTGCCTTATGATTATAAACTTGTGTTTCAAACATGTCAAGCTCAAGAATTTCACGAATGAGTGTTTTGGAAATAGTGATACGCACATTGTTAAGAAAACAAGTAATTGTATCCGATCGAATAATCATTGAGTGATAAAATTCTCTCATTAACCAAGGATATGCGTGCTCTTTCATCCCGACTACATTGGTCCAACCCATGTGTTCTAAGAAATCCTCAATGTGAAATGCAGGTGCTAATAGTGTACAATCAGAAAGATCGACATTTTTACCTATGAGAATGGGAGATTTCTCAAATGGGTTCATAGGTACCTCGGGTTCCTCATCCATTTCTTTATCGGAGGAGCTTGGTGGATGACGTATATCAGTCTTTTTAGGGCGATTTGTTGCTATTTTCACTCTTGGCTTGGTGGAAAATTTGAAAAATTGATGAAGAAAGAGCTAGGGTTCAAACTATGCGATTTGGGGATTTTTGCAAATGATTGCTTGAGATTTCAAGTAATAGTGATGATTGCTTGAGATTTCAAGTAATAGTGAGTGTAGAAGTTGTGGGTAGGAGAGATTTCTAAGAATTTAGCAAATGAAATATGTTGTAGGATGAAGGAAGAAAATATTGAGGGAGAAGAAGTGAGGAGGAAGATGACTGGTACGAGTTTAAAGATGGATTTTGTTCCGGACGGTCCGATATGACAGACAGATTTATGTCAAAAACGGACTAATGTACCGGATAGTCCATTGGGCTTGTCCGGTTTAAATCGGACGGTCCATTTTAGTTGTCTGATACAATTTATTATTATTATTTATTATTATTTTTATTATTTTTATTTTTTAAACTAAGATTTTGAAATATGATGAAATCATAAATAAGCAATACTTTGTATAATTTTATAAAAGCCTATGGAAGTTTATCAACGTGATAGGGAGAATTAACCACATTCAACTTCATTTTCATCGATAATTCCTAAACCTCTTCGAATATATGTGAAGCGATCGTATGCAAGAGGTTTGGTGAGAATATCAACCAATTGGTCATCGATCTTTATAAATTCTAATTCAATATCTCCTTTTTGCACATGATCACGAAGAAAATGATGTCGAATCTCAATATGTTTAGTTCATGAATGCAAGACGAGATTTTTAGACAAATATGTGGCACTAGTATTATCATATAAAATAGGCACATGAACGTAAGACAAATGATAATCACATAGAGTTTGTTTCATCTAAATTGTTCATGCACAACAACTAGTGGCCGAGATATATTCCGCTTCGACGGTGGATAGTGCAACGGAATTTTGTTTCTTACTAGACCAAGACACAAGTGTAAAGTCTAGAAAGTGACAATTTTCACTTGTGCTTTTACGATCAATATTACATCCGGCTCAATCGGCATCCGAATAATTAATTAAGTCAATATGAGTGCCTTTTGGATACCAAAGTCCTAAAGTTCTCATACCACTTAGATAACGAAAAATTCTTTTTACGGCTTTTAAGTGTGATTCTTTAGGATTAAATTGAAAGCGAGCACATAGGCAAACACTAAACATAATATCGGGCCTACTAGCGGTTAAATAAAGAAAGGATCCGATCATACCTCGATATTTTGTGACGTCCACGGATGTACATTGCTCATCCTTATCAAGCTTTAGTGATGTGCTCATAGGTGTATTCAAAGGCTTGATGTCATGCATGTCAAATTTCTTAAGCATGTCGAATATGCATTTATTTTGATTTATAAAAATTCCTTCTTTCATTTGTTTAATTTGAAGCCAAGAAATTTTTTTAACTCACCCGTCATGCACATTTCAAATTCTTCACAAAGATGTATATTTGTAGCGTCAAAAATAATATCGTCAACATAAATTTGAACAATGAGCATATCATCTTTATGAGTTTTTATAAAAAGTGTAGTATCCGCCTTTTCAATCGAAAAATCATTTGAGAGAAAAAATTTGCTCAACCATTCGTACCAAACTCTAAGAGCTTGTTTCAAATCGTAAAGAGCTTTTTGAAATTTAAATACATGATCCGGATACTTGTGAGACAAAAACTTCTTCTTGAATGAAACCATTTAAAAAAACACGTTTAACATCCATTTGATAAAGTGTAAAATATTTGTAACGTGCAAATGCAAGAAGCATACAGATGGATTCTAATCTTGCTACGGGTGCAAATGTTTTTTTCAAAATCGATACCTTCTTCTTGATTGTAACCTTGGGCCACTAATCTAGCCTTGTTACGCACAATTATTCCATTTTCATCTTTTTATTTTCTAAAAATCCATTTTGTTCCAATAACGGTTTGATTGTTTGGTCTAGCGACTAAGTCCCAAACATTGTTTCTTTCAAATTGATTTAATTCTTCTTGCATCGCTAGAATCCAAAATTCATCAAACTCGGCTTCTTTGAAATTCTTAGATTCGATTTGTGAAATAAATGCACAACTACCAAAATGATTTTTGTAAGAGGTTCTAGTAGTGATACCTTTTGATGGATCACCAATTATTAGCTCTTTGGGATGAGATGGAACAAACCTCCATTCTTTTGGTAACGAGGGATTACTTTGCTCTCCGATTTGTCTTTCTTCATTTTCTTGAACATCTGACTTTTCTATGTCTCCATTTGATGCCTCTTTATTTTGGTCTTGAATTTTCATTTGTTCGAAAGGAGCTTCCAAACCTGCATCGTCATCACTACTTTTCTCTCGATCAAATGAGTTAGTTTCATCAAAAGTAACATGCATGGATTCTTCAACGACTAGAATTTGTTTGTTAAAAACTCTATATGTTTTGCTAGTCGATGAATATCCTAAGAAAATTTCAATATCGGATTTGGAGTCGAATTTCCCAAAATTGTCCTTTGTATTCAAAATAAAACATTTACATCCAAAAATTTTGAAATAACTAATATTTGGAATTCTATTTTTCCAAAGTTCGTAAGGAGTTTTAGTTTTCCTTTTGCTTACTAATACTCTATTGATAATGGAGCAAGCGGTATTAACGGCTTCGGCCCAAAAATATTTAGGCAAGTTATTTTCATTTAACATAGTTCGAGTCATTTCTTGCAATGTACGATTCTTCCTTTCTACTACACCATTTTGTTGAGGTGTTACAGGAGTCGAAAAACTTCTACTACACCATTTTGTTGAGGTGTTACAGGAGTCGAAAAACTATGTTCATAACTATGTTCTTTACAAAAATCATCAAACCCAACATTATCAAATTCTCCACCATGGTCACTTCTAATAGTTGAAATAAAATAGCATTTTTCATTTTCAACTTTCTTACAAAAATGTTTAAAAGTTTTCAAAGCTTCTTCTTTTAAGTTTAAAAATATAGCCCAAGTAAATCTTGAAAAATCATCGACAATAACAAAAGCATAATGTTTACCTCCTAAGTTAACTGTCCTGGAAGGTCCAAAAAGATCCATATGGAGAAGTTGTAATATTTTGTGGTTGAAGTATAAAGTTTTGGTTTGAAAGAACTTTTTACTTGTTTTCCAAATTAACAAGCATCACAAATTTTATCTTTTTCAAATTTCAAATTTGGTAAACCTTTTACAAAACAATTTTTGAAAATTTTTGAAAGAAGATCTAGGTTTACATGTCAAAGTCTTCTATGCCATAACCATGATTCTTCTTTCAAACTAAGAAAACATTTTTCATTATTTTCCAATTCAATGTTTATAATATAAACATCTTTACTTCGACTTCCTATAAAAATCAACTCTTTCGATGTAGCATCCTTAATAAGGCATTTGGAAGAATCAAATTTTATGTTATAGCTTTTATCACATAATTGACTAATGCTTAGTAAATTATGTTTAAAATTATTAACGAGTAAAATATTTTCGATAGAGGGGGATGAGTGGTTACCAATGTTTCCAATGCTGATTATTTTACCTTTTGCATTATCTCCAAAGGTTACATGGCCTCCATTTTTCTCTTGAAACTTTGATAATAATGATCGGTCTCCGATCATATGCTTCGAGCATTCACTATCCAAGAACCATTTACTTTTTATTTTCTTTGGTACCTACAAAGACAAATTAAATTTTGACTTTTGGTACCCACACAAATTTGGGTCCTTGATAGTTAGTTTTTGTGGATTCTTGTATTTGTTCTCAAAGAATAATTTCTTTTTAGTTACACAATTAAAAGCAATATGTCCACTTTTATTGCAAAAGCTACATGAAATATTTGAAGCCTTAACAAATATATTCTTGAGTGATTTTTGTTTTAGAAAGGGTTTGTATCCAATTCATCCTTTATAAAAAAAACATACTTTTGACTACTGAGCATTAAATCAAAATTTTTCTTACTTTCGGTAAACTTATGAATAATTTGTGTTAAATCATTAACATTTTCTTTCAGAGAAATGTTTTCTTTTATCAAAAGGTCATGATCAATACTCTTTTTTTGCTTTTCGAAAATTTTCTTAATTTCTTCTTTCAAAATAGATTTTTTCTTTTTAAGAATAACATGATTTAAAGCGAGTTTTTCAAATTTTTCAAGCATTTCATCATAAGAAATTGAAAGCTCATCATAAGAACATACATCGTCTTCGATTTCCATGAAGCACAAATTTGCCACTTCATCTTGACTATCATTCCCATTTTGTTCTTCGTCGTTGCTATCATCCCATGTGGCTTGGAGTGTATTTTTCTTGAAATTTTTCTTTTTGTTTGGACACTCGGTTCTCTTGTGACCCGGCTTATCACAATCGTAGCAAACAATCTTTTTGTTCCTATCTTCCCCTTTTTCTTCTTTCTTTTGGAATCTTCCATTATTACGAAAACCTCTCCATTTTTTGACAAGAAGGACCAAATCATCAAGTTCTTCATCGCTCATATTTTCATTTGATTTCCTTCTTCAATTGCTGATTTTAATGCAATTTGTCGTTTAGGAGGCTTCTTTGATTCCTCTTTACTTTTTCTCGTTTTCTCCTTAACCTCGGCATTGTTTAGCTCATAGGTCATTAATGTGCCGTAGAGCTCTTCCAAAGGATATGTATTTACATCCTTAGTATTCTCGATCAACATCCTCAATGGACTCCATTCCTCCGATAAGGACCAAAGCATTTTACTCACAAGTTCAGCGTTAGTAAATTTACGATCAAAACTTTTAAGACCATTTACAATATCAGTAAAACGAGTAATCATGTCAACAATAGACTCCTTTTGTTTCATAAAGAAATTTTCAAATTCTTTAACTAGCATATTTATCTTTGTTTCCTTAACTTTATTTGTGCCAACATGAATAACTTTAAGAGCATGTCGAATCACATGTACTTATTCGATTAAATTCATTTCTATCAACTGCACAATAAAGTAAATTTTTAGCATTGGTATTTAATGATAGTTTGCTCTTATCTTCATCATCGTATTCTTCTCTAGATTTGGGGAGAGTTTGGTCCGATCTACCATCTACTTTAATAGTCTTAGTGGGAACATATGGACCATATTCTATAACTTCCCAAATATTGTAATCAATGGATTGAACATATATCATCATCCGAGCCTTCCAATAGTTATAATGTGTACCATCAAAGAAAGGAGGCCGGTTTGTAGAGTGTCCCTCAATATTTTGAAAAACTTGGTTAGCCATTACTCAAGATTGTATAATCTTAAAAAAAAAAGAGAACCTGGCTTTGATACCAATTGACAGCTTAAGAACAACTAACCAAGAGGGGGATGAATTAGTTATTTGAACTTTTTTCGAAAATAAGTTCAAATTTAAGCAAATAACAATTAAAATAATAAGTAAGCAAGATATCACAAAAATAATAAGAGAAATGGAAGAGAGAGCGCAAACGATGTAATAAGGAGGTTCGATCAAATCAACGATCTACATCCCCCGTTACCAAGCTATTCGTCACGAGCAAGGCCTTTTCCACTATATTTGATTGACTTATGGTGCAATCCAATCTTTACAAAGCTTTCGGTGACTTATAATCAAGGAGTACCGATCCTTTTACACCGTTGAGATTTTCGGGACCTTAACACGACCCACAATCCAAAAATAAGAGAAATGAAATTACAAGTAAAAAACTTCTCTCTTAATAAATGATATAGACTTAGTCTGAATATAAGAGAAAAGTAGGTAAACACTTTAATTAAAAGGTTGAACCCCAACCTTAAGGGTTCCCCACCGTCCCTGCCCTGGAACATCGTGAGGGAGGTAAATCGCAGGTTATGCCTCCAAGGGTACAGGGTGGAAGACTGTTTGTACACTTGCACTTACCCAAGAGCCAAATCCATATTTCAGGATTCGAACCCTTGACGCAGCAGCCTCAAGCAAAGCTGGATTTTTCCACCCTCCCCTTTTACCACTTGGAGATAGCAAAGAAGGTAGCTCAAGTGTTTTGATTGAAAAACTTTAATTGAGATAAATGATTTTTCAACTTTTGATCACTCAAAAAGTTTTTCAATAAATGAATGATTTGATCTTTAAAAGAGTGAAAAATAAGGTTGAGAGAATCAATAAAATACTTCACTTAATGCTCACAAACAATTATATAAATAGTGAAGATAAAGTGGTATTTATAGCTCTCAAAGATCTTCCTAACGGTCAACAGTCTGCCCTACCGGACACATGTACCGGATTGTCCGGTACGTACCGAACAAGGCTACTAGTCGTTGGTGAATCAAGTGTCAGAACGTTAAAAATTTTGACCGTTGGGCAAAGACCTTTACCGAATCGTCCGGTACACTACCAAACCGTCCGGTAGCTCAATTCTCAAAAATAGATTTTGCCTTGAATGATTTTATTGTGAACTTTCGAGACTTCTTTGCTAAATATTAAAATGTTTATACATTTACATATAAATTTAGGAGTTCTAATATGATTTTCTTCAATATGCTCGATCATCAAGGTTTATGACTTCGATCTTGATTCCTCTTGACATTGGCATTCGTTTCGTTCTTCATGAGTGCATTTATCTTGTCTTATGCATGAATCTTCATTTTGATGCAATAGTCGATTTGATTTCAACTATCATGATTCAAAAGTAGGTTTGTTAGAACCAAAATTAAATCTTGTTTGTTATAATCAAAATATAGATCGAAGTCAACCATGTCAACACGCTTGACCATCTCCTAATTAATTTCTCCACAAGACAATTAATAAATTACTCATTTACAATATTAGACCTGATTTTTCAATTTTAGTTAATCATATCTCTCGAGCGAAATTAACTATAATTGATTGGTTTAACCTATTATATCTCTACATCGATAAAACTGAATAACCGCATTAAATCTTTTTGAAAATAGCTCAAGAGTTAGGGGTTATTTCTATCCCCTGCACAAACCTAAGATTTCTATTATTTGATCTAAAATGTATAATTTTCTCTCGTACGATGTACAAATCACTAAATATAATTATTCATTGGCCACGCATATGAGGATGAAAGAAATACAATAGTGGAAATGCATGAAAATAAGTATTTAAACATTAAAAAGCAAAAATTGAAATTAATCCAAGTTATATTAAGTTATTACAACAAATTCAACACAAATATTTATTACACGTTCAATATATGATAAAAAGGAGAAGATTTTATACAATATATTGCACGTTTGGTAAAAAAGAATGGAGAAAATAATATAACCCTTTTATGTTAGATTTTTGAAGATGAAAATTGCTTGCTCTTGATTTTTTCAAGACTTTGCCAAATTCTTTGACTGCTCCTCTTTATTGTGCTCTAATTTCCCCCCAAGAAATCAAAAAGAAAAGTAAGGGAAAAAGAAAGAAGAAAAAGAAAAAGAAAAAGAAAAAGAAGAAAAATAAAGAAAGAAAGAAAAGGGAAAAAAAATTAAAAACAAAAAAGAAGAAACAGAATGAAAATCCCAAACAGGGGCTGCGTGCATTCAATTCTTAAAGCCCTATTCAGAAATTGCAGTCAAGTCCCAGAGTTTTGAAAAGTGAACAAAACAGCCCCATGATTTTTAAAGCTGCGCCTAGGGCCAATTCTCCGGAAAAAAAGAATTTGGTTTTATTTTGCAGCCAAGTCCTTTGGATAATTTCAATTTAGGTCCCTAAACTTTGATCTTATTCAATTTGGTCTTAAATTTTGACTTTTCCTTCAGTTATGCCATCCATAAATTGCACCCAAAGTCCTTGAACATTTTGATTTATGCACTTTGATCCAAACTTCACAATTTTGATTCCTTTTTACTCCATTTTGCCTTCTTCTCTTACTTTTTGAGGTTTATGACCTAAAAAATCCAATATTATACAATTATGAGTCGATATTTGTTCAATTTAATCAATAATTAACTTGTTAAAGTATCTAATAAGTATGTAGAAACACACATATCAAGTTTAACTACGCTTCTTATGTCAAAAATAATAAGAATTTATAAACACGTCTTCATATGGTTCCACTTCGGTTTAGATGAATGATAAATTAAAATTATTCATGAGAATTTTTTGAAGTACTTTGTTGCTCTCTTGGGGGAATGTTATATTTAAGGGCAATTCTTTGTCAAGTCCTTGTTTGGTAGAAATTAAATCAATATTTTAATTTAAGTTGAATTCAACAATTAATTTTAACCACATATTGCATGAAACTTACAACTTTTCAACCATATATTTAATTGATTTTTTTTTTCAAAATTTATTAAAAATTCGATTTTATGCCCATCAAATAAGGGCTAACTCATTTTATAGTTCATTAGATTTTGTAACATCTTTTCGTAGGATTAATTGTATTGGCGGTTACATTCTTTCATTCCAATTGCCGTTGGGTTATTAACGTTCAATTCGTAATAATCGATTCACATAACTTCAATTCAACAATAATTTAATCCATGTTTTTATATGACTTCATTTCAATCCACGGCAACAATGGCAAAAAACTTATTCGCTAAAAGTGCACGTCGCAAGTATACATGTCGTGTTCAAGTAATAAAGTAAATCTTTTAAATTCGAGTTGTCGATCCCTACAGAAATATTTACTTTAAATTACTCAACTCTAATTAATGTTACTGTAACAATAAAAAGAAACAAATACACAATAAAGATTTCATTTGGAAAAATAGGAGAAATTAACTAAAAAATCTACAAAATAAGGAAAACATAAACACTTCGGAATTTTTGAGGAAAATGTGGTTGAAGATCATGGTTTCGCTTAACTATCGTCTAATTAATTTATCCACAAGCAAATTAATGAATTAATCGTTTAATTTTTATTTTTTTCATGAAAAACATTTTCTTACTTTTGGTCACATGATCATATTTTCCTTGAAAACAATGAAAATATTCTTTTTTTTTAAGTAACTTTTATTTTTCAGGTAATTCTCCCATTCTCTAAGGTTGCGTTTAATTGTCAATATTTATTATGGAAAATGTGTTTTTTCCATCAAAATTTCTATTTTTATGCTATTTAACTGAAAATTTTTTCATGAAAAATATTTTTCTACTTTTAGTCACGTGACCATATTTTTCTCAGAATCGAGAAAAATATTTTCCTTGGGGGGATTTAGATTTTATTTTTCAAGGGATTCACTCCCTCTTTATCTAATTGATCTATCCACTTCTCTTATCTACCCACCAATAAAAATCGGACAAGTGTAATAATTTTAAGGGGGTATTTAAAAAAATGCTCAATTTCATGGGGTGTCAATTCAAAAAACATCCACATTTTAAATTTAGTACCAAACTGTCTATTATGCTCTTAATGAAAAAAAATCGAGCAATTATTTTTTTTTCAATTTGTCACGGATTTTGAGAAGTAACTTTTATGAGAAATTACATTAAAATAAAGTTATCAATATTTCAAATGTCATTCTTGATATTTGAACCCATTTTATTTCAAAAGTACATATATCAAATCACAATATTAATATTCTCGACATATTAAATGTCTGGAATGACATTTCATTCTGAACATGACATTTTTCTACACTTGAAATGTACTTCTCGACATTTCTGTCTCAGTAAGAAAAATAGCATTTATTGTTATTTGACACACTTTTGAAATAAATAGGGTAGGTCATGTGTCAAAATTTTATTAGCCAATAAAATTTTTAATTGCAAAATGTCCATTTTTTTATTTGGGTGGAATCATAAATTATTAAAAAGGGTATTTTGGTCTAAATTATTCTAAAATGAACATTTTTGCAAGGATTTGCAATGATGGACTTTTTTACAAATGGTTATATGAAAGTAGACATTTTTAGTAATTTCCTCTTTTTTAAGTTAAAAATTAAATCAATAAAAAATATTTAATTGACAATTTTTAAGTTTTAAACAAGGTAATTGGCATAAAACATCTCTGTCGTTTGCATTCATTGTGCAAATCAGCCCTATTGTTTCAAATTTGACATTTACAACCATTCAACTTTTTTTTTTTTTTTTTGCGAGTTGGTTCTTTCCATCTATTCCGTTTGTTCCTTCTGTTAAATTTACAAATGGATTGCATTTAAATCATATCAAAAGACTTCTGTTAAATTTACAAATGGATTGCATTTAAATCATATCAAAAGATTAATTTTGTCAAAGAACCATTTTTTTATTTAATGAATAGACGTGAAGGCTGAGAGAGAGAGAGAGTCCACTGCCAAAGAACTGAAAGAAGTGAATTGAGCACTATTTTCCCAATTTCTTCATTTCCTGTGAAGAACCCTAGTCTCCTACCCATTTGCACTTCATTCTACTCCTCCAGGCAAGTAATAAATATGTAATCCTAGTGATTTTATATATTTTCTATGGAGTTCTGTGAGATTTATGCTTGAATTCATATGGAATGATAGGAATTTTAGCCAGGTTTATTCGATTTTACAAGAATACTTTTGGTTTTGAAGTTCTTAGCTCAAGTTGATTAGTTTGTGTTGTTTCAAGATTACCACATAATACAAGAGTTTATTTAATATTGTGGTGACCATGTAATCTGCTCGAAAAAAAAAATCATATCAAATCAAATTTGTGCTTTCATTTTTTGTTTAGCATTTTTTATTTATTCTAAAGTTTCTGTACTTCTTTATCGAGTCTTCTTTATTATCTTATCCATATAGAAATGCAACATCCAAGATTCAAACTTTATCAAGAGAAGGCACCTGAATACGGTTAAATGTTTTTTCCCCCTCTTTTGACATTATTATATTACATAAAATACTTACATAATTGAATGTCATTACCATGTTCATACAGGTCCTAATACAGATTATTTCACAATGGAGATCCACTATGGAGGGAGTTTCTTTGATAAGCCAAACAACATCACATATAAGCATGGTTCAGTATTGTATATGGATTTCGTTCATCCAACTTTTTTGACAAGTGAAATGCGAAACGAATTTATAAAAGCTTGTGGATCTAATAAGCAAATGGAACTGTTCTATAAAAAGCCAGGAGTATCATTGGGAAAAGGCTTATATAAATGCAATCGATGTGTATATTTAACGGAAGGAACAAACGGAATGGATGGAAAAGACCAACTTCGCAAAAAAAGGTTGAAATATGGTTGTAAATGTCAAATTTAAAATAATAGAGATGATTTGCACAATGAATGCAAATGATAGGAACATTTTGTGTCAATTACTCTTTTAAACAATTGAATTACTTAGACAGTTGAACATTAAGCCCCTTTTGAGCTACTTTATAGTAAAAATGAAAATGAAAAATATAATCCACATAAATAAAAAAATAAAAAAAAATAAATAAATATGAGATAATGTTAATATGTTTCATTTCAACGAGCTAATAAGGGGGCTCAAACATCTTGAATTTTATTTTCTTTTTTCCATGTAAAACGTCACTTGTCCGAAAAATACTGTCCCTAAAACCCTAATTCGTGTCTGCTCAATTACTGTGGATTTTTGAAAGGATTAAAGTTTTTCGATTGCAGATTTATTTTTCGTGGATTGATTCCTGATTATTTCATTGGATTTCTATTTATTCGATAAATATCTCTCGATTTAATTCGTGTGCTTTTCCGAAGGTTCAGTCAGTCAATTCAAGACGTT